>NC_081364.1:67373021-67673021 GCF_030684315.1 Stegostoma tigrinum | reverse complement strand
ATACGGGGCTATAGGGAGAGAGGGAGGCAGTAGGATTAGTTTGGGGATTGATACGGGGCTATAGGGAGAGTACGGGGCAGTGGGATTAGTTTGGGGATTGATACAGGACTATGGGGAGAGAGTGAGGAATGGGTATTGACTGGGATTAATACAGGACTGTTGTTGTGCGTTCCATTTCTTTCAGTAAAGGGATATCGGAGTAATGAGAAATGTTGTAACTCCTGGACACATGGACTGATAAAGGAGCCTGATGGAACATGAGGATAAAGTGTGTTTTCCCAGAGATCGGTTAGGATGTGGAATCTAATCACTGATGGGGGTGGGGCTGGCAACACAAATTTGGCAGCAACTTTTAACATCAAATTGGATAAATTGTTCAAACAAAAATAAAATCACTGAATCATTTGAAAAGAACAGCATTAGAAAACTAACAGAAGGGATCTGTGAAACGGTCACAAAGTCTCATTGGCAAATGATTGCCTTCAATGCTGTCTTTTTCCCATGGTCCCTGTCCTGGGAGTGTTTGATGGAGACGATGTAGAAGGAGCTTTACTCTGCATCTAACCCCGTGCTGCCCCTGTCCTGGGAGTATTTGATCGGGACAATGTAGAGGAAGCTTTACTCTGTGTCTAACCCGGTGTTGTCCCTGTCCTGGGAGTGTTTGATGGGACAAAATAATAGTTGTAACAGTAGAGGATCTTATCTTTTCCAACTTAAACTGGGACTATCACAGTGCTAAGGGCTTGGACGTTGAGGATTTAGTTAAGTGTGCTCAGGAAGACTTCCTCATGAAAAACATAGATGGCTGTACTAAAGAAAATGGCAAAACATGACCTCCTCTTGGGAAATAAGACAGGGCAACTAATTGAGGTGTCAGTGAGGGAGCACTATGGGACCAGTGACCGTAATTCTATTAGTTTTAAAATAGTGGTGGAAAAGGCTAGGTCTGGTCCACAAGTTAAAATTTGAACTTGGGGCCAGGTCAATTTTGATGGTATGAGACAAAAACTTCTAAAACTTAATTGGGGAAGTCTGTCTGTAGGTAGAGGGACGTCTGGCAAATTGGAGGCTTTCAAAAGGAGATATTAACAGTTTAGTGACAATGTGCTCCTGTTAGTGTGAAAGGCAAGGCTGGCAGGAGTAGGGAACAGTGGAAGACGAGAGATATTGAGGCTCTGTTCAAGAAAATGTAGGACACATACATCAGGTAAAGGTCGCTAGGATCAATTGAATCCCTTGAGGATTGTAGGGGGTGTAGAAGTACATTTAACAAGGAAATCAGGAGGGCAAACAGGGAACATGAGATAGCTGAGATAATGAAATGTGAGGCTGGATGAACACAGCAGGCCCAGCAGCATCTCAGGAGCACAAAAGCTGACGTTTCGGGATGAAGTGTCTAGCCCCGAAACGTCAGCTTTTGTGCTCCTGAGATGCTGCTTGGCCTGCTGTGTTCATTCAGCCTCACATTTCATTATCTTGGATTCTCCAGCATCTGCAGTTCCCATTATCACTCAACATGAGATAGCTTTTGCATGTGAAGTAAATGGGAATCCACAGAGATTCTACAAGTATTTTAAATTCAAAAGACTAACCAGGGAGAGAATAGGGTCCATTAAATATCAACAAGGCTGTCTATGTGTGCAGCTTCAGCAGATGGGTGGGATCCTAAACGAATATTTCTTGTCAGTATTTACCAGGTAGAAAGATAGGGAAGCTCGGGAACTTGGGGAAATAAATGATGGTGTCTTGTAAAGAGTTCACATTACAGAAAAGGAGGCGCTAAAGATCTTAAACCACATAAAGATAGGTAAATGCCCGGGATGTGATCATGTGTATCCCAGGATATTGTGGGGAGCTAGGGAAGAAGTCATGGAGCCCCTAGCAGAGTTACTTGAATCATCTAAAGCCATGGGTGAGGCGAATGAAGTCTGGAGGGTGGCTGATGTTGTGTCTTTATTTAAGATAGGTGACAAGGAAAAGCCAGGGAAGTATACACTGGTGAGCCTGACATCAAGCTGTTGGAGGGGATTCTGGGGGACAGGATCTACATGCGTTTGGAAAGGCAAAGATAGATTAGGGATAGCCAGCATGGATTTGTGTGTGGGAAATTGTGTCTTAGAAATTTGATTAAGTTTTTTGAAGAGGTGCCAGGAAGATAGATGAAGACAGAGTGGTACATGTTGTTTACATGGACTTTAGCAAGATTCTGCATGGTCAGCTGACTGGTAAGGTTAGAGCACATGGGATCCAGGGATAGCTAGCCAACTGGATACAAAATTGACTTAATGGTAGAAGTCGTTGTTCAGACTGGAGGCCAGTGACCAGCGATGTGCTACAAGGGTTGGTGCTGGATCCACTGTTGCTTGTCATTTATAAAAGCAATTTGTTTGGTAAAATTTCAGATGGTATAGTGGACAGTGAAGAAGGTTATCTAAGAGTACAACAGGATCTTGATCAACTGGGCCGTTGGGCCAAGGAATAGCAGATGGAGTTGAAGTTAGGTAAATGTGAGGTGTTGCATTCTGGTCAGACAAAACAGGGCAGGACTGACATGGTTAATAGAAACATTGAAAATAGCCACAGGAGTAGGCCATTCAGCCCTTCGAGCCTGCACCACCATTTGATACGATCATGACTTATCATGCTATTTCAGTTTCCCATTCCTGCCCTCTCCCCATACCCCTTGATCCCTTTAGCCGCAAGGGTCATGCCCAGCCCCCTCTTGAATATGTCTAATCCCATTACCTTCCTGTAGGAGAGAATTCCACAGGTTCACAACTCCCAGAGTGAATAATTTCCTCCTCATCTCAGTCCTAAATGGCTTACCCCTTATTCTTAAACAGTGACCCCTAGTTCTGAACTTCCCCAACATTGGGAACATTCTTCCCACATCTAGCCTGTCCAGTCCCATCAAGTTTTTATATGTTTCTATGAGATTCCCCCCCCCCCCATTCTTCTAAATTCCAGCAAATACAGGTCCAGTTGATCCAGTCTTTCGTCATATATCAATCCTGCCATCCCGGGAATCATTCTGGTGAACCTTTGCTGGGCTCCCTCAACAGCAAGAATGTCCTTCCTCAGTCTAACAGACTAAAACTGCACACAATGCTCAAGGTGTGCCCTCACCAAGGCCCAGTATAACTGCAGTAAAATATCCTTACTCCGAACTCAAATCCTCTTGGTCTGAGGGCCAGCTGCTATTAGCTTTTCTCAGTGCCTGCTGCACCAATACACCAACCTTCAGTAACTGTTCCTCCATGACACCCTGGTCTCATTGCACCTCACCTTTTCCTGAACTGCCACCATTCAGATAATAATCTGCCTTCCTGTTTTTGTGACCAAAGTGGATAACCTCACTTTTATTCCCATTACATGGCATTTGCCCACTCAGCCCATCTGTCCAAGTCACCCCGCAGCCTCTTAGCATCCTGGGGAGTGATATCGGTTAGAGAGATCTAGGGGTGCAGGTACGTAGTTCCTTGAAAGTGGAGTCACAGATGGACAGGATGGTGAGGAAGGAGTTTTCCATGCCTTTCTTCATCAGTCAGAGTATTGAGTACAGGTGTTAGGCATCATGTTACAGCTGTCCAGGACATTGGCAAGGCCATATTTGAAATCATGTGTACAATTTTGGTCACCCTGCTCGAGGAAGGATGTTATTAAACTGGAAAGGATGTATAAACATTTACGAGGATGTTACCGAGACTGGAAAGTTTGAGTTGTAGGGAGAGGCTGGATAGGCTGAGACGTTTTCTCTGGAGCGTAGGGAGCTGACCTTGTAGAGGTTTATAAACTCATGAGGGGCATAGGTACGGTGTATTGCCAAGGTCTTTTTCCAAGGGTGGGAGAGTCCAAAACTAGAGGGTATAGGTGTAAAGTGAGAGGAGAAAGAATTAAAAGGGACCTATGGGGCAACTTTTTCATGCAGAGGGTGGTATGTGTGTGGAACAAGCTGCCAGAGAAAGTGTTAGAGGCAGGTACAATTGCAACATTTAAAGACATTTGGACAGGTACATGGATAAAAAAGGTTTTGAGGGAAATGGAACAAGTGCAGGCAACTGGGACCAGTCCAGTTTCGGAAACCTGTTTGGTGTGGATGAGTTGGGCCAAAGGGCCTGTTTCATGCTATATGACTCTAAAAAGGGGTCGAGAGAGCTTTGCTTTCTGTTTACTTTCAAGTAAATGAGTAGAGGGGGTTTACCCTGTTTCTAACTGCATTCTGTACCTGTCCTGGGCTTATATGATGGAGACAGTGTACAGGGAGCTTTACTCTTAGCAAACTCTGTGCTGTCCGTTTCCTGGGAGTGTTTATTTTGATGGAGGCTGTGTGGAGGGACCTTTATTTTCAGTTTGCTTTCAGTTTAAAAGGGTAGAGGAAGCCTTACACTGTATCTAACCCCATGCTGCCCCTGTCCTGGGTGTATATGATGGGGACAGTGTAGAGGGAGCTTTACTCTTAGCAAACCCTGTGCTCTCCATGTCTTGGGAGTGTTTGATGGGGACAGTGTAGAAAGAGCTTTATCCTGTATCTAACCCCGTGCTGTCCATATCCTGGGTGAGTTTAATGGGGGACAATGTAGAGGGAGCTTTATTGTGTATTTAACCTTATGCCGTCCTTGTCCTGTGGGTATTCGATGGGGACCATGTCAAAGGAGCTTTACCCTTGTATCTAATCCCATCCTGTCCATGTCCTGGGATTATTTATGGACCATAATATATTACTAAGTCTTTGTTGACTCTTACCAACCCGTCCATTTCCGGCTTCTGTTTCCTGTCCATTCCCAACCTTGTCTTCCTCTTGTTAATTGTGGCTGTGCAGAGGATGAAAGTTCAGGATATCACAATGACAGATCCATCACCCACACTCTGTTCCCTCCCTGTTGTACTACACTTCCTGCTCAACACAACCAGTGCTGCTTTCACCATCAGTCACAAAATCACTAAATGTATACTCATTTGTCCTCTGTTCAACACTTTGTTAAATCTTTAACCCCAGCTCCTCACACTTTACTGTCTCATCCCCTCTGTAAACACTGCTCTTTCTATTTATTTACAGAACATGGGTGTCGCTGATTAGGTCAGCATTTTTTGCCCATCCCTAGTTGCTCCTTGAGAATGTGGTGATGAGCTGCCTTCTTGAGCCGCTGCAGTCCATGTGCTGTAGAGTGGCCCACAATGCCCTTAGGGAGGGAATTCCAGGATTTTGACCCAGGCACAGTGAAGGAACAATGATATATTTCCAAGTCAGGATGGTAAGTGGCTCGGAGGGGAATGTGCAAGGTGGTGATGTTCCCATGTATCTGCTGCCCTGTCCTTCTAGTTGGAAGTGATTGTAGGCTTAGAAGGTGCTGACTGAGGATCTTTGGTGACTTTCTGCAGTGCGTCTTGTAGAAAGTACACACTGCTGCCTCAGAGTGTTGATGCTGGAGGGAGTGGATGTTTGTGGATGTAGTGCCAATCAGGCAGGCTGCTTTGCCCTGGATGGTGTCAAGCTTCTTAAGTGTTGTTGAGGCTGCACCCATCCAGGGCAAGTAGGGAGTATTCCATCACACTCCTGACTTGTGCGTTGTAGATGGTGGACAGGCTTTGGGGAGTCAGGAGGTGAATTATTTACTGTAGATTCCCCAGTCTCTGACCTGCTCTTATAGCCATTGCGTTAATGTGGCGAATGTAGTTCGTTTCTGGTCAACGGTAATCCCCAGGATGTTGACTGTGGGATTCAGCAGAATGTTGTTTTCCACTATACACTTCTGACTGAACCCTGCTGTGAATGCTTCAGCCCTATCTTTACACTGATGTGCTGGGCTCTTCCGTCATTGAGGATGGGGACATTTGTGGAGCCTCCTCTTCCAGTGAATTGTTTAATTGTCCACCACCATTCACGACTGGATGGGACAGGACTGCAAAGCTTAGATCTGATCCGTTGGTTGTGGGATCACTTAGCTCTGCCTATCACTTTCTGAAACTCACTGGTTACTGAGTTTATGTTGTGGTACTTTATGGATAACCAGAATCTCCTGGGGCCTCTCTCCTTTGGGAATTAGACAGTATTTCTCACAGATTTTCTTTTCTTTTATCGCCAGTTTGGCATGCAACTAGTCCTGTTTGGTGACCAGGTTGACACCTCAGCTTCATGTATCCCTGGTGCCACTCTTGGCATGCCCTCCTGCACTCTCCATTGAACGAGGGTTGATCCTCTGGCTTGATGGTAATGGTTGAGTGGGGGATATGCAGGTCATGAGGTTGTAGATTGTGCTGGTGTACAATTCTGCTGCTGATGGCCCACAGCGCCTCATGGATGCCCAGTCTTGAGTTGCCAGATCTTTGCGAAGTCTGCCCCATTAGCACGGTGATAGTGCCATACAACATGATGGAGGATATTCTCAGTGTGAAGGTGGGACTTTGCCTCCACGAGGACTGTGCAGTGGCCACTCTTATCGATACTGTCATGACAGGTACATCTGCAAAAGGGACATTGGGTGGGTTTTTGCATCTTATTGTTTCCCATGCCAGCTTGCAGATGACACAGGCAGTCCAATCAGTACTCATTTCCCAGAATCCTGTCACCTCAATTCTTCTGCTGCTCGGCCTGCTGGGTGTTTCCAGTTCTTTCTGTTCTCAATTGCACGTCCCGGGCTATTTTAACCTTGCTGATTTCTCGACTTGTGTGCTGATCGGGAAGCTTTTCATCCTTTTTTTTGATGCCAGTGGTGTTCCAGCAAGCTTGATTTAGCAGGGATCAAATCTGGGAGTTTTTAATTGGATCGTTGGACCTGCAGGCCTCAACCACACTGCTTACCCCCCACTGTGAAACAGCATCCTCCCCCAGCCGTCAGTGAGACAGTCACCTCACAGAAAACAAACCAGCAATGAAAAAGGAAAAGCTGTGGGAAATGCTGTGTAATTCCCCAAAGGAGAGAGGCTCCAGGAGATTCTGGTTATCCATTAAGTACCACAACATAAACTCAGTAACCACGCAGTAACCAGTGAGTTCCAGACTGCGCCCAAGACCCTTAGGCCTATACCACAGCTGAAGAAAGCTGACTCTTGGATGATGGAATCGTCAGTGGTTCTCAGTCAAACTGCTGTTGACAATTTCATTGGATCAGCTGAAGGGAAAGAATATTATTTGAAAGCAGAGCGAGATAAAAAGGAAGGTGGAAAAGATGGCTGCCCTTTGAAGGAGAAGGTGGGTTCAGGCTCAGTCATTAATACCCCTCCAACCGGGGAAAAGAGAAGTCACACAAAGCCAGAATAATCTGGATGGTGAGAGGGATAGTGAGTGAAGTGAAGCAGAAAGGAAGGGTTAGGGTAATGATGCAAATGGGAGGCAGTTGAATGTAGGAGGCTCTGAGAGGAAGGCAATGTGTGAGCTCAAGGTCAGGTATGAAAAGTAACTAGCAGCGAACATCAGTGGGAATGCAAAAGATTTTCATAGGCTGAGGGGAGAGAAGTCTGGGGAGACGGGCTCTCGGCAAGGGGGGGGGATAGCTGGGAAAGAAGGAGGCTGGGGTCTAGGTGAGGGAGGGGAGGGAGGACGGGAGAGATTGGCTGGGGGCTTAGGGAGAGGAGATGGGATGGGGGTTTGGAGAGAAGAGCTCAGGGAGAGGGAAGAGGTGCTGGAGGAGAGAGGCTGAGGGTAAGGGAGAGGGGCTCAGGGAGAAAGGGAAAGGGGAGAGATGTCTGAGGTGAGGATCCTGGGGAGAGGAAGGAGAGGGATAAGGAGCTGGGGTAGAGAGGCTCAAGGAGAGGAGCGGGGGAGAAGGGCTATGGGAGTGGGGAGGGTGGAGAGGGGCCGGTGAATTGAGGAGAGGGGAGAGGGGCTGGGGGAGAGGAGAGGAGAGGGGAGGTGGGAGAAGGACCTGGGGAGAGGGGCTGGGGGAAAGGCATTGGGAGAGAGAGGCTTAGAGTGAGGGGCAGTGGGATAATGGCTGGGGGAGTGGGAGGGTGGAGAGGGGCCAGGGGATTGGGGAGAGGGGCTGGGAGAGAGGGGCGGAGAGTGGAGAGGGGCTGGGAACGGGTGCACCTCAGAGTGTGTGTGTGAACTAACTGTGGATCTGTTTGTATTGACAGCTGCAGAATGAACAGTTGGACTGTGGAGCCGCTCACCTCCAGCATCCGTTGTCCATAACAAAGCCTCTGACAGCCCAGCCCATCTATGCAGACAGGGGCCTTACCTCGGTGGCAGTGTCCAGTGTGAATAACCACACTGTGGTGTTCCTGGGCACGGTCAGCGGACAACTTCTGAAGGTGCATCACGAGCTGGACAATGCCTCAAAGCGCTGTCTCTCTCTCTCTCTCTCTCACTCTATCTCTCTCTGTCTTTCTCTGGGTGGCACATTCAGTGCTCTCCATGGGCCCATGGTTAGCACTGCTGCCTCACAGCACCAGGGACCCAGGTTCGAATCTGCCCTCGGGCGACTGCCCGTGTGAAGTTTGCACATTCTCTCTGTCTGTGGTGACCGGGTGCTCTGGTTTCCTCCCACAGTCCATAGATGAGCAGATTAGCTGGATTGGCCATAGGAAATTACCCATAGTGCCCACAGATGTCTAGGTTAATGCATCAGCAATGTAATGCAGGGCTACAGGGATAGGGTAGGGGGATGGTTCTGGGTGGGATGTTCTTCAGAGTGTCTGTGTGGGTTTGCTGGGCCAAATGGCTGGTTTCTCACTGTAGGGATTCTATGTTTCTATGACCTTTGCCAAGTCACCTTATTTATGCCCCTGATGAGTTTATAAGCCTCTATAAGGTCACCCCTCAGCCTCCCACACGCCAGAGAGATAAAATCCAAGCCTCTCCTTATAACTCAAACTGTCTAGTCTTGGTAATTTTTGTTTTACACTCTTTCCAGTTTAATAAATCCTTCCTAGCGGAGGACAGCCAGAATTGTACACAGTACTCCAAATGTGGCCTTACCAATGTCTTATACAGCAACAACATGACACCCTAGCTCCTGTACCCAATGCACTAGTTGATGAAGACAAGTGTGCCGAACGCCTGTCTACCTACAACACCACTTTCAAGGAACTGTGTACCTGCAGCCGAGGCTTCTCTGTTTGAAAACACATTTACCCTGTCGTTAAGCCCAAGGCCAGGCTGCAACAGTTTCCATCAGTCAATCTGCATCATCTCACCAGAACCAAATTAAACTGCGTCAGGCACAGGTTGACGCTCTCAGTCCCTGCTGCCATTGCTGCTTTTACAGGCTGGAAGTGGTTATCAGTGCAGGACTCAGTGTGATTGAAGTTACACAATAAACTGTACTGTTCACAGGGCTCTCTAGTCCAATACCCACAGTCTTTCCTATGTCCCATCCTCTCGTCATCTGGGACTCCTCTTTTTGCAATCCGAACACATTTCCTGCTACTCGCCTCCCCATGTTGTCACTGGGACTCGATGCTTTTTGCTGGATGGATCCATCCTTTCCCAGAGCATGGAACCGCTCTTCCCTTGGTGATACGTATTCTGTGATGCTTTGTAAAGTCTGCAGCCCAAGTCACACATGTTGCTGTTTCCTGTCCACCCCTTGCTTCCCCACTCCCCCCCACCTCTCTCTCTGGTCCTCTCCAACACCACTCCACTGTCAGCTGCGAGCAGTGCTCTCTCCCTTTTGCAGAGCAGATTCTTCCAAGGCTTTGTGTTCAGGAAGCTGTGGGAGTGCTGGCTTCCATTGCTGCCATTGGAGTTGTTCTCCAGCGCCCAGAGACAAGAGGGACCTTGCACTTCCTCCAATAACAACTTGTATTAAGCTAGCACCTTTAATGTGACAACATGCATGCGCGCACACACACACACACGCACATACACGGTTGGGATGGTGGTGGAGGGAATGGAGGAGAAGGTGATGGAGGATGAGTCCGTGGAGGAAGAGGAGGAGGGAGGAAGTGGAGGAAAAGAAGGTTGTGGAGTAGGAGGTGGGGATGGTCCTGGTCAATCCCACTGGGTGTAATTTCTGATCAGAGTTGGCTCAGTCCTGGAGACAGGCCAGGAACCTGCCCCGGGGGGAAGTTGCATAAAGCTGCAGGCCCTTAGGTCTCTCGCTGCATGTACTCACCATTACAGTCTGTCCTTCCAGCTCAGTCTGTGCAGTGACCAGTCAATCGGGAAGAGAGAAGTGCTGCATGTGGCACCAGGCGAGGCTGTGCATCACATCATGCACTTTGACCCCGCGGATCAGAGCTACCTCTACGTCATGACTACATACCAGGTGAGTGTACAGTGACAGCCTTAACTACAAACACATCTCACTCAATCCAGACAGCTCAATCCAGCAGGAAGTGTGACCGGGACACCCACAGCCCCCAACCACCACAACCCCCACCCAGTGCTCCCTGTGACCAGGACACACACCCACAGCCCCCAACAGTGCTCCCTGTGACCAGGATTCTATATGTAAACTCCCTGAACCCCTTGATTAGATTCTACTCTGTAACTCCCTCCCAGGTATCTGTTATTCTATATATATGAGCCCCCTGAACTTCTCGATTTGATTCCAGTCTGTAACACACTCCGTGGTACATGTGTGTATATACATACACCCCTAAAACCCCCAATTAGAGTCCTGTGTGTAACTCACTCTCAGTGTCCGCTGGGACACCCGTTGAGTTTGCTGTGTTTATGTTGACTCGGTTTTTACCAAATGCTTATCTCAGACTGACCCTTGCTGCCCTTGCCCTGTGTATTGTTCTCAACTCTCCGATCTCCACAGTGAGTAACCCACCTTGGCCTCTCCTCCAGCTCCCTCACTCAGAAGTCTGATGGAGGTTTCTGTCTCTTGTTCACCATGGTCAGATCCCTGCTGGGATCACACTCGGTCAACATCAACAAGCAGATCTACACCAGAACTGGCCTCCTTTGCACGTCTAACCAACCAATCGTGACTTCACTCTACCTTGTTGCATCATTAGGGGATCCTGCCACTGTGTGGGTTCCCATTGGTCACTCTGCCTGGTCAATGGCTATTTCTGCCCTCCTCTTCTCTCTCCATGGCCTCTGCACCCCACCCACCCCGACAGTGGTCATTACCCAGCCCACCCCTCACTTTTGCTCCGTTGCTTTCTACAGGTTAGTCGGGTGAAGGTTGCCACATGTGGCCAGTACCGGACCTGCCAGGAGTGCCTCGCAGCAGACGATGCCCACTGTGGATGGTGTACCCTGGAGAGCAGGTACAGAGCTGGTCAGGATGCCCACTGTGGATGGTTGGCACTTTACCCTCTCAAGTTTTGAAGGTGACGGCGGGTCAGTTGTTCAGCTGCAGTGACCTGGCATCGTCCTGATCCCGCAACCCCACCCACCCTTCCTCAAGCATCAACCCCAGTTTGGGAATGTTCAATATCCACAGATTACCGGGCTGAGTGGAAGTGGAAAAGTTGACGATTACAACAAGGCTTTATGTCAGGAAATGCTTGCTGTTGGCATCCCAATTGGCCTGGCTGCATTTTTAACACGATGCACATCCACAACCTCCCACCCCCATTTCCCAGTGCTGGATATTCTGCCCAATGGCAACCATTTCCATCTATCCAGGCACCCAATTATTTAATAATCCAGTACAACCTAGCCTAATAAACCTGACAGAATGCAAGCCTCATCACTTAACACATGAAACCCTCCTATCATGTTGATGCAGAAGGAGGATGATTGAGTGTTTTGTTTGTCCACTCATGGGACGTGGGTGTCGCTGTGCGGGCCAGCATTTAGTGCCCATCGCTAGTCACCCCTTGAGAAGGCGGTGATGTACTGTAGTCCATGAGCAATGGGTGGGCCTGCAATGCCTTTAGGGAAGGAATTCTGGGATGATCCAGTGACAGGGCAGGATTGGCAATATATTTCCAACTGAGGATGGTGAGTGACTTGGAGGGGTCGAGCAGGGGGTGATGTTCCCATCTATCTGCCACCCTTGTCCTTCCAGATGGAAGTAGTCATGGATTTAGAGGATGCTGTCTGAGAATCTTTGGTGAATTTCTGTAGACCATCTTGTAGATAGTACACACTGCTGCTACTGAGCGTTAGTGATAGAGGGAGTGGATGCTTGTGGATAGAGTACCAATCAAGCGGGCTGCTTTGGCCTGGATGGTGTTGAGCTTCCTGAATGAATTATTAGAGTTATGAGCTAGCTTTTTTAAAAAAAGTTGGAAGTTGTTGAACAATTTGAAGAAAATCTGGAAAAGAGGGTTCCTGGAGCACATTTTGTTGGATGAGACCACAGTGGCCTTTGTGTGGATAGCTGCCCAAATTGACTGGAAACAATATCTGTTTCAAATAACAGGGGTATCAGGAAGGAAATAAAATTAAGAATAGTGAGTAACAATAAGGAGCAGTGAGGAGGAATGGTGGAGCAGCGAGGAGGAATAGGGGAGCAGTGAGGAGGTAAAGGGGAGCAGTGAGGAGGTGCAGTGGAGGAGTGAGGAGGAATAGCGGAGCAGTGAGGAGGAATAGCGGAGCAGTGAGGAGGAATAGCGGAGCAGTGAGGAGGGAAAGGGGAACAGTGAGGAGGGAAAGGGGAACAGTGAGGAGGAATAAGGGAGCAGTGTGGAGGAATAAGGGAGCAGTGTGGAGGAATAAGGGAGCAGTGTGGAGGAATAGAAATAGGGGAGCAGTGAGGAGGTATAGGGGAGTAGTGAAGAGGAATGGGGAGTAGTGAGGAGGAATAGGGGGGTAGTCAGGAGGAATGGGGTGCAATAAGGAGATACAGGGGAGGAGTGAGGAGGAATAGGGGAGGAGTGAGGAGGTATGGGGGGCAGTGAGGAGGAATAAGGGAGCAGTGAGGAGGGATAGGGG
The DNA here is from genome assembly GCF_030684315.1 of Stegostoma tigrinum. Lineage (NCBI taxonomy): Eukaryota > Metazoa > Chordata > Chondrichthyes > Orectolobiformes > Stegostomatidae > Stegostoma > Stegostoma tigrinum. Next base: position 67,660,240 of record NC_081364.1, on the reverse strand, counting down.
ACCATGAAGAGGAATAGGGGAGCAGTGAGGAGGAATAGGGGAAGAGTGAGGAGGAATAAGGGACCATGAGGAGGAATAGGGGAAGAGTGAGGAGGAATAAGGGACCATGAGGAGGAATAGGGGAGCAGTGAGGAGTAATAGGGGACCATGAGGAGGTATACTGGAGCAGTGAGGAGGAATAGAGGAGCAGTGAGGAGGAGTAAGGGAGCAGTGAAGAGGTACAGGGGGAGCAGTGAGGATGAATAAGAGAGCATTGAGGAGATATGGGGAGCAGTGAGGAGCTATGGGGAGCAGTGAGAAGGAATAGGGAAGCAGTGAGGAGGAATTTGGGAGCAGTGAGGACGAATAAGGGATCTGTGTGGAGGAATAGGGATCAGTGAGAAGGTATAGGAGAGCAGTGACAAGGAATAAGGGAGCAGTGTGGAGGAATAAGGGAGCAGTGAGGCAGAATAGGGGAGCAGTGGGGAGGAATAAGGGAGCAGTGAGGAGGTATAGGGCAGCAGTGAGGAAGAATTGGTGAGCAGTGAGGACGAATAGGGATCCGTGTGGAGGAATAGGGAGCAGTGAGGATGAATAAGAGAGCAGTGAGGAGGTATGGGGAGCAGTGAGGAGGAATAGGGGAGCAGTGAGGAGGTATAGTGGAGCAGTGAGGATTAATAAGACAGCAGTGAGGAGGAATGGGGAGCAGTGAGGAGGAGTAAGGGAGCAGTGAGGAGGTATGGGGGACAGTGAGGATGAATAAGAGAGCATTGAGGAGATATGGGGAGCAGTGAGGAGGGATAGGGGAGCAGTGAGGAGGTTCGGGGAGCAGTGAGGAGGAATAGAGGAGCAGTAAGTAGGAATAGGGGACTATGAGGAGGTATAGGGGAGCAGTGAGGAGGAATAAGGCAGCAGTGAGGATGTACAGGGGAGCAATGAGGACTGATGAGGAAAGAAATTTCTCATTGAAAGAAGTTTCAGAGATTGTAGGAACTGCTGATGCTGGAGAATCTGAGATAACAAGGTGTGGAGCTGGATGAACACAGCAGGCCAAGCAGCATCAGAGGATCAGGAATGATGACTTTTCGGGCCTAGGCCTTTCTTCAGATAATTTTCTGGTCCTTAAAATATAACTCAGAGGCAGCTGGGAATAGGCTGGGAATCCAGTGGGCTCCCTGATACCTAACCCAACTTTGGAGACCAAGATAGTAAAATGTGAACTGGCTTAATCAGCGCTCGAAATACAACACAAACACGGACACCCACCTCAGCAGCAGGTTTCCTAGTGTGAGAATGCTTTGTGTGAGTTACACAGTGTTGGATTCTCCTGTACATTCTCCTTCAGTTGGGACCTCTATTTCTCTGGTAGGTGTTCCCTGCAGCAGGACTGTGTCAATTCCACCGAGCCATTGTTCTGGACCAGCCTGAGCTCCGGCGTGCAGCAGTGCCCCAGCATGAATATTGTACCGTCAGAGATCGATGCCGCGAGTGCGGCCCAGCAGGTAACCATGCCGACAGCTCACCCAACAGCTGCAGCTATTATCCACGGTCCATATTGACATCAAATCTCAAAGGCCTGTCATTGGGATGGTCTCTTGTAATTCTGACTAATGCTTAAATATATTCGGCAATAGTCCTGGCCAGTAGAGAACATGGTGAGGTACATGACAAGTGTGTGATGGGAGCAGTTGTAGGCCATTCAGCCCATCATGACTGTGCCATCAATCAATGAGATCATGGCTGATATAATAATCCTTGTCTCCGCTTCCCTGACTGTTGTCCATAACTCTTGGTTCCATTTCTGATTAAAAGTCTGCCTGTATCAGTCTTAAACATCTTTTTAACAGCCCCGACAGTCTTCTGTGGCCAAGATTTCTGCAGATTCACCATTCACTGAGAGAAGAAATTCCTCATTTCTGCCTTAAATGGGTGACATTTTATTCTGAGATCATGCCCCCTACCACCCCATCCTTGACTCTCCCACAAGGGGAAACAGTGTCACCACATTGGCCCGGTCAATTTCCCTAAGAACCTTGTATATTTCAATGAGGTCATCTCTCTTTCTTTTAAATTGCAATGAGTTTAGGCCTTTTCCACTCAATCTTTCGTCATGAGACAGTCTGTCCATACCCAGTATCAACCCATTGCATCTTCTCTGGGACTGTCTCAATAGTGTCAGTGTGTGTTTCCTTGGATAAGGGGCCCAAAGCTATTCACAGTATTGCAGCTATGGTCTGAGCGGTGCCTTGTATTGTTTTTGCAAAACCTCCCTACTTTTATATTGCATTCTCTTTTAAATAAAGAGCAACATTCCATTCGCCTTCTCTATTACCCTTTGAACTTGGGGTACTAATGTTTTGTGATTCATTGATGGTGACTCTGTACTATAGCGTTCTGCAGTCTTTCTCTATTCAAATAATATTTGGCTTCTCTATTCCTGCCAGTGTGCATAACTTCATATTTTCCCACATTTATATTCCATCTGCCATGTTTTTGCCCACTTGCCTAATCTGTCTCTATCCTTTTGCAGACTCTGTATCGTTTTCACAGTTGCCTTTCCACCTTCCTTTGAGTCATCTGCAAATTTGGCAATAGAACATTGCCTTTTGTCATCCAAGTCATTAATATGTATTGTAAATAATTGTAGCCTCATCTCTGATCAGCGCAGTAAACCTGTCAGACATGATTTCCCCTTCAAGAAACCATGCTGACTCTGTTCAGTAAGATTATAAATTCCTAAATGGTCTGTTATTACATCCTTTATAATAGACTCAAACATTTTCCCAATTACACGCATTAAGCTGGCTGGCCTCTAGTTAACTTGTTTTTATTGTCTCTTTCTCATTTTAAATAAAGGTATTACATTGGCGGTTTTCCAATACTTTAGAACTTTTCCAGAATCTAAAGAAACTCTGGATTACCATCAGTCCATTCACCATCTTTGTAGTGACTTCCTTTAATGTCCTCGGATACATCCTGTCAATCCTGGGGGACGTTGCTGTCTTTAGCCCCCTCAGTTCCCCGGTACTTTTTCTTTAGTGATAGTAAGTGTAATTATTTTTGCTCCTCCTTTTGCCCCTTGGGTTTTTGGAATGCTGTTAGTGTCTTGTCCAGTGAAGATTGATGCAAAATATTTATCCAGTTCCTCTGTTCCCCATTAAGATTTCTACAGCCTCATTCTCCAAGGGGCCTATGTTAGCTTTGGCTTCTCTCCTTTTTTTAAATTTTTTTAAATAGGCTTTTGCTGTCTGTCTTGATATTACTTGCAAGTCTGCCTTGAAAATTTCTTTGTTTTGACTTTGTTTTTTTGGCTAGCTTTTGTTGGTTTTTATAACTTGCTCAATCATCTGTTTTACTACTAGTCGCTGCCACTCATTTTTCATTTGATTTGATGCTATCGTTAACCTCACTTGTTAACCATGGGTGGCTTTCTTCTTTCCTTCTTTATTTCTTTCCTAGAATCCTTCTTCCTCACATCCTCATATGTCTTCTCTGTGAGTTCAGAGTGATTTTCTTAAATGTATGTCACTGTTCTTCAACGGCCTTTTCTGCTGAACACTTTCTCCAGTTTGTCCACACCATTCCAGCCAACTTTGCTCGCATTCCTTGAAATTACCCTTACTTAAACTTTTTCATGATTGCTTCCAAACCAAGTTCTTCCCTCTCCACTAAGTGCTAAATTCTACCATGTTATGATCACTGTTTCCTAAGGGGTCTTTTACAATGGCATCATTTATTAAACCTGCCTCATTACCATCACCAATTCCAAAGCAGCCAGGTCTCACATTCCTGAATATTCTCTGTGAATTTTTCTGTCTGGCTTCTCCTGACAATCTGACTACTCAATCTACACAAAGACTAAAGTCACCGATGATTGCCTTTGTTACATGTCCTCTTTATCTCCTGACTGATGCATCCTGACAAATCGTGAACATGACGATCGATCATCCTGGCTGATAGTGGACGCACACAGTAACCATCCTGACCAATAGTGAAAATGGTTAGCAATAATCCTGACTGATGGTGAAGATGGTCAGTAATTATCCTGTCCGATGGTGAAGATGATCTTTCGTGGTTATGTTACTGACACGGTAATCCAGAGTCCTGGAATAATGTTCCAAACAAATGAGTTCACCTCTTGCCAGAGCTACTGGATGACCTGGAAATCAAATAGTGATACCAGTCTGGGTGAGGAAGCCAGAGTGTGTGGTCTGGTGATGAAATGATCAACTTTGCGGATTAAAACAAAAACAGACCTTATACGGATTAATTATTCCCCTTTATGTGACTTGAGTGTGAACATCAGATTGGTGCTCATGTGAACAACCTTGGGGATGTTTAACCCTTTGGAAGGTGCAATATGACGACAGTTTATTGTTATTGTTGCTGCAATGCTAACAAGGCTGTTGATTTGACCCCTCCAGAACATTGGAATCACCATCCATGGGAATGTGCCCCAGCTGATCGGAAGAGACGTCTATTGTGTTTATGGGGATGAGGAGAAGACCCCAGTCACTGTCTATGAAAATAACTCCAGTCAATCCCAATTAGTTCACTGCCCTTTCCTAAAGAAGGATAAATACTCCACATTCCTGGTGGACAAAGGTACAGAGTCTTGTGAGCTGTTGAGAGAGAGAGAGAGAGAGAGAGAGAGAGAGATGGAACCTGTTGTCTTACTGAGCAGTGAGTGTGGGGCTAGTGTGGAAGCGTGTTATTGTCCGTGCACACACCATGAAAAGACTCTTCTAACTGAAGTTTAACGCGAGGCTGGTGGCACTTATATTTATGCTGTGAGCTCCCACCCAGATGATTTCTGTTCCAGGCCTGTTCTCTCAGGATGTGCCAGGAGGTCACTGCCCTTCCCCCGTGATGGGTTGGCACAGACCTCTTAAGGGGTCATGCTGCTCCTCTTCAATCCCTTTCACTGAGCGTTTTCCCCACTCCTTACAGCTCTAATTCACATGGTTCATTTCACTGGGCACTGGCTAATTCACACGGTTCATTTCACTGGCACTGGCTAATTCTCACGGTTCATTTCACTGGGCACTGACTAATTCACATGGTTCATTTCACTGGGCACTGACTAATTCACACAGTTCATTTCACTGGGCACTGGCTAATTCACACAGTTCATTTCACTGGGCACTGGCTAATTCACATGGTTCATTTCACTGGACACTGGCTAATTCACAGGGTTCACTTCACTGGGTACGTCACTGGCCACTGGCTAATTCACATGGTTCGTTTCACCGGGCACTGGTTAATTCACAGGGTTCACTTCACTGGGCACTGGCTAATTCACACGGTTCACTTCGCCGGGCACTGGATAATTCACATGTTTCAGGTCACTGGGTACTGGCTATTTCCGGATCACGCCCTTTAAATGTTCTAGAAATGCTGGAATAATAGCGTGGGTCTTGTTCAGTCCATAATTCCTCACTGTTTCTGTCATTAGCTCTTTCTAACTGGATAACACCCCGTAACACCACCTCTGCTGTGTTCTCATTGAACTGCTTCAGCTCCAGTGGATCTGGTCAAAGATAGGCCAACTTTCACTGTGCCATTTGCTTGTTCCCTCAAACTCTTAAGTGTGCTCTTACACCACCAACATCCACCAACACATAGCTCCTGACCCAACTGCACAACAGTGAGCTTTCTGTTTGTCTTTTCCTTTCTAGCTGCCCATTATCATGGCAGTCTCCAGTCACATGGCACCTAAAGGTGACATAAACAAGAAACCATTTCTCAATACACATCCTGACCTCCCAATGTTAATCTCAACAGGACATTACAGGCAATTTACAATGCATTTTGCAGTCCACAGAGACCCCTGCTATTTCATGTAATATTGAGCTTACAGAAAACTTGGTTGACATTGGCTGTTTTATTTACTACGTACATCACAAAGTCCCTAACTAACAGCAGTTATCTCATACTCAGATCATGCTCTGTTGACGGTCGCGATTGAGGTGTTGAATCAACCGATCATGTGGGGAAATGTAACCATCTACAATTGTGAGAAAACAGGACAGGTTTACCCCAAAACAGCGTAAGTCACTGTCACTGATCCTGTCAACACAGCCCAGACACACAGGAACCTTGTCTTACAAAGCCAGCAGAGGGGAGAGGACCTGATCACAGGGTACACACACTTTGAGGTTGGGATGGAGATTGGACGCTGGGGATTGGAGACTGGGGATTGGAGACTGGAGACTGAGGTTGGAGATTGATATTGGAGATTGGCATGGAGACTGGAATTGGGTTTGGGGACTTGGATTGGGGGCCTGGTTATGGAGATTGGGATGGTCACCAGGATTGGGATTAAAGACTGAAATGGAGATTGGGATTGGAGATGGAGATGGGGTCCGCAATTGAGATTAGAGACTGGGATTGGAGGCCTGGGTTTGGAAATTGGAATTGGAGACCGAGATTGGGATTGGAGACTGGGATGGGATTGGAGATTACAATGGAGACTGGGATTGGAGATTGGGATGGAGTCTGGGAATAGTGGTGGGGACATTGTTGGAAATGGGGACTGAATAAGTACAGAGTGAATCAGATAATGTGTTGCGAACTCTGTGTGCTAACATTGACATTTTGGAGCCTGACAGTACTGCTCAATCTGTTCTGTATGTCAGAGCCTACAGTCCTTCTGCTTGCTCAACATGACTCAAAGTAACCCCACAGCTGTCTGCTGTTGCAGCAACACTGGCACCATAAAAAGTCCATAATTTACAGCTCACAGTGCATCATCAGGACACTATCAGCTCTGAGGAAAACCACTGGCAAATGGTGTCCATTCTCCTGGGACAGTGGTGGGGGTGGGGTTGGGGGGACGGTTGCGGAATTATAGAGCTGCTTGAGACATATGAACTTCATCAAGTGACGCCTAAAGTTATAACCAAGTCATTTTTGTTCCAAAACCAAGTCGCAATTTATTTTTAAAGCGAGGGTCTGAAATCCCGTGCCTGCAAATTGTTTAGAAGGCAAGTTAAACTTCACACTGTGCTGTTGGCAAACAGCTCGTCAGAGTGACATTCTGAACTCTGATTGCTAGCAACCACAGTCACAACTGAATGTTGGCCTTCAAATGGGGATATTTGGATTACCAAAGGGCTATTTAATCAGATAAAAATGAATCTGTGAATCACACATGCCTGAGAAAAGTTTTTAAAAGATCAAGTCTAATTGTATAATATTCAGCAGGAGTGTTTGGTTCATTGGGACATTACACACTGCTCCAAACTGAAAAATATGGTTAAAATGAAAATCCCTGCACCTCGATTGAATTTCACCTGATAAACGTTCAGGTAAAAATAAAACGCAAGTGGAGAATATTTGAGCACTGGGCTAGCGGCAAAGTGGGGCATATATGAAACTACCTTTATACAGACACTGCCCACTGCAAGGGAAAATGGCTGGGGTCCTCCAGATAAATGGAAATGACTGAGAATTGTTGCGTGTCAGAGCAAAGCACATGTTACATATGGATTTTCAATGGAGCTCAGTCAGTTAGTAGTTAGGGAGTTGGGACACTCAGGGCAATATCGAGAGTTCACTTTTCTGTGCTCATGACCTGCTCCCTGTCCTTCTCCCTCTGCTATTTTCCATTCCACATCACCCCCTACCCCATTCCCCGTCCCATTCCCCATCCCCATTTCCTGTCCCCTTGCCCGTCCCACTCCCCATTCCCATTCTGCATTCACTGTCCCCATTCCCCATCCCCGTCCCCATTCCCCATCCCCGTCCCCATTCCCCATTCCCTGTCCCCATCCCCATTCCACACTCCCCATCCATTTTCCCCTCCTCATTCACCCTTCCCATTCCCCATTCCCCATTCTCTACTCCCTGTCCACATTTCCTCTCCCTGTTCCCAGACCTCATTCCTCCTACACATTCCCTTCACCATTCCTTATCCACTTTACCCTCCCCATTCCCCATTCCCTTTCCTTGGCCCTTTACCCCTCCCTATTTGCTATTCCCTGACCCCAGTCCCTCCCCATTCCCGATGCCTTTCCCCCTCCCATTCCCCATCCCCTTGCACCCCCCCCCATTCCCTGACCCCAGTCCCTCCCCATTCGCGATGCCTTTCCCCCTCCCATTCCCCATTCCCTTGCACCCCCCCCCCATTCCCTGCCTCCCCCCTGCTACTCTCACTTTGTGACTGCATCAGAAAACACATGGGTGACTGTATTGGACATTGTTTGTGAGTGTGTGTATTGGACTATCCCTTTTTAGGGGGTGGGGGTAAGTGTGGGATGGGGTGCTGATGCATGAAGGCAGTAGCTATGCTGGAGGGGGTACAGTTTGAATCTCTGCAGGGAGTCTATGGCAGTTAGACTGATAGTGGGTGAGGGGTGGAAGGAAGGGGCTTGCAGTCCCAGGGGTCGGCTCCTGTTGATTGCTGCACAGCCGAGCTCTCAGTTTTTGCTGTTCTGACCCAGCGACTGTTTCTGTTTCAGGTGCAGAAGCTGTCTCCAGACCAAATGGGCCTGTTCCTGGTGTGTGACTGAGCACCGGTGTGTGTCAGACAGAGTGCATTGTAATGGGGTGTCACTGGGTACACTACACCAGGTAAGGCCAGGACAGGATTAATCCTCCATACAACCTTCACCATGACCTGCATAAACAATCAACTCACTCCAGAAGACTGGCATGGGACTGTCTCTGAACTGCAGGGTTACAGTCTACAGAGAGTGTGTGTGTGTGTGTGTGTGTGTGTGTGTGTGTGTGTGTGTGTGTGTGTGTGTGTGTGTGTGTGTGTGTGTGTAAGAGAAGATATGCTGGGAGTGTGTGTTTTGGACAGGGATACGGGCTACAGAGTGTGTGATTCCAGATGTGTGACTGTGTGGGAGTTACAGGCCGTAGTGTGCGCAGCTGCAATCAGTGAACAGGAGCAGGAATCCAGGCTCTCTCTCCCTAATCTAGAATCCTCTCTCTCCCTAATCAAGAGATTACTGGAAAGTGATCAGGAGCCTGACCAGATTGAGGTGTTTCTCTAGCGATCTGGAGCTGGGAGCTGGTTCTATATGAAGTATATTGATGTGCACAATTTAACTCTGCCCCTGTTTCCATTACAGAACTTCAACCAGTGCCCACAGGCCATACCAACATACATTGCCCCAGTACCAACAGGGTCTACACGGGACATTATGGTCTCCCTGGTCAACAGTCAATTGCTTGAGGTAAATTTCTAAATGTATTTTTGTATCATAGAGCAGCTAGACAGGGAAGGAAACAACGGTCAGCTACTAGCTTAAATAATCTAAATTGAAAGAGGCAGACTTTTGGTGTTATCTTAGTAGTCCATTCCCCAGTCCCTAGGCATGCTACCTTTGTCAGTGAGACCCTGATATCTGTTGGTCAATGAGCACAATACAGGAGATAGGAAATAGAATGGTGATGGAAATAAAATAGTATGCAGTTCGCGGAATTTAATGTCATCTTTTACCTCACAATAGGATACCAGTTGAAGGGCCTAGGCCCGAAACGCCAGCCTTCCTGCTCCTCTGACACTGCTTGGTTTGCTGTGTTCATCCGGCTCTGCATCCTGTTATCTCAGGATACCAATTAGCCCTTCATATCAATGCCACCTCTCTGCAGGACCGATTCACCTAATTCCAGTCCCCACCTTTTTCCTATGTCCCTGCAGAATTCTTCCCATTCACATAATTTTCCAATTTCCACTTGAAAGCCTCAGGTGAATCTGTCTCCCCCCCACTCTCAGACAGTGTTTCCCAGACCCTAGCCACTCCCTGAGTGAACCTGCCAGCCCCCAACAAACTCAGACAGTAAGTTCCAGACTGTCACAGACATGATGGGCCAATTGGCTTGTTTCTACGCTGTAGTCGATACATGGTTCTCTAATCGATTCTGTCCCCAGCTACTGTTTCTGAAAGTGCCAACCCCGCTCCCCACATCCGAGATTAAATTGATTAATACATTCCATGTTGGCTTTATCTTTACAAGGTTATTAGCACAAGGCTTTAATGTTTGCAACTGGGGGAGGGAGGAGGGTCGGCAGAGGAGGGAGGAAAGGAGAGAGGAGAGGAGAGGGGGAGAACCTGGAGGGAGGGGGCGAGGGAGAGTAGGAGGAGGGATGGGAGGGGTTGAGAGGAGAATGGAACCAGAGAGGGGAGAAGGGAGAGGGGCAGAAGGGAGAGGGAGAGAAGGGAGGTGTGAGAAGGGGAGGGGAGGGGGGTGAAGGGAGAAGGGAGAGACAGGCAGGGGTGCTGGGAGAGGCGAGATGGGATAGATGGAGAGGAACGGGGAGAAGGGAGGGGCAGAGGGGAAGGAGAGAGGCGGGGAGGGAGACTGGCAGAAAGTGGGTGGAGAAGGGATAGAAGGGAGAGGGAGGAGAGGGGAGCAGGGGAGAGGAAAAGAAGGGAGATGAGAGGGGAGAGGTGAGAAGGAGAGAGGAAGAAAAACCTATCAGAGATAATGGGAACTGCAGATGCTGGAGATTCCAAGATAACAAAGTGTGGGGCTGGATGAACACAGCAGGCCAAGCAGCATCTCAGGAGACCTGATGGTTCATTGATGATGGGATGGGAGGTGATGTAGGTTCAGTTGCGGGGGGAGGGGAGGTGGGTACAGTGGGGGAGTGGATGTGAAAGCAGCGGGTGAGGGTGGGTTCAGTAGGTGAGGGGGTTGGGTGCAGGTGGGTCCAGTAAGGGGATGTGTACTGTCAGGGGGCTGGGTACAGTGAGGGGGGGATGGGTGCAGTGGGAAGGTTGGGTACAGTGAGAGGGTGGGAGCGATAAGGGGGATGAATGCAGTGAGGGAGGATGGGTGCAGTGGGAGAAGGGTGGGTACAGTGAGAGGGGGTGGGTGCAGAGGGAGAAGTGTAGGTACTGTGAGAGGGTGGGTGCAGTGAAGGGATGGCTGCAGTGAGGGGTGGGTACAGTGAGGGGAGTGGGTGCAGTAAGGGGCGGGTACAGTGAGGGGTGCAAGTGCGGTGAAGCAAGGGGTGGGTGCAGTGAGGTGGTTGGGTACAGTGAGTGGGGTGAGTGTAGTGCGGAGGGGTGGGTACATGGAGGGAGGTGGGTACAGTGAGGGGGTGGGTGCAGTGGTAGGGTTGGACATAGTGAGGGGGTGGGTGCATTGGGCGGGGTTCATACAGTGAGCGGGTGGGTACAGTGGGAGGGTTGGGTACGGTGAGCATGGTGGGTACAGTGGGAGGGGAATGGGGGAGGGGAAAGGGTGAGGGGGATGGGTACAGTGAGGGGGATGGGTACAGTGAGGGGGATGGGAAGGGTGTGGGTACAGTGAAGGGGGTGGGTGCAGTGGGAGGGATGGGTAAAGTGAGGGAGATAAGAGAAGTGGGGGTGCAGGTACAGTGAGGGGGTGGGTACAGTGCATGGGTTGGATACAGTGAGGAGGTTGTGTAAAGTGCAGGGTGTGTGTACAGTGAGGGGGAGTGGGTACGGTGAGGGGGGGGCTACAGTAGGTGGGTGGGTACAGTGAGGGGGTTGGGTACATTGCGGGGGGTATATACAGTGAGGGTGGTGTGTACAGTGAGGGGGTTGGGTATGGTGAGGGGGTTGGGTATAGTGAGGGTGTGTACAGTGAGGGTGGTGTGTACACAGGGGGGAGTGAGTACAATGAGTGGGGCGTGTACAGTGAAGGGTTTGTGTACAGTGATGGAGGTGGGTACAGTGAGGGGATGGTTACAGTGAGGGGAGTGTGTACAGTGAGGGGGGGTGGGGTGTAGGAGGGGGGTTTTAGTCTTGCCGAGCTACAATGGAAGTTGAAGCTCATTTCCCGGCTCTGACTGATGCTCCAATGTAGACGCAAAGTGGTTTATAATGGCCAGCTCAACATCACAGGACAATAGTTCAGGCTTGCTGCTGTGCTTTGTGTGACAGTGTGGTCAGATTCTCACCACTTTCTCAATGTGTCCCACCTCCAATAGGGTACCCGCCTACACTGTGAGATTAGTCATCGGCAATACCAAGCACATTGGCTCAACAGCTCCCGGGTACTCTGTGAGGATGTCATGGTAAGTGTGGCAGTGAAATTCTCTCCCAACCTCATTCAGGGCAAGGGTGAACACTGTGCCTCACTCTCACAATCTCTGTCTTTCACACACACACACACACACACACACACACACACACACACACACACACACACACACACACACACACACACATTCTCAGTCTCGCTCTCTCTCTCTCCATCTCTAACTCTCTCTCACTGACTCTTAAAGTGTGACTCTCTCGGACCCTCATTCTCTCTCCCATGCTCTAACACATTGTCTGTCTGTCTGTCTGTCTGTCTCTCTCTCTCTCTCTCTCTCTCTCTCTCTCTCTCTCTGTCTCCCTGCCTCTCCCTCTCCCTCTCTCAGACACACACCCACTTTGACACGCACCCACTCTGACACACATGCAGTATTCCTCAAATACATTCTCACTCTATCAGTCTCACATACTCTGTCAAACACACGTGTTTAGATTGTTTATCTTTGGAAGATGTCTGTAATGGAATAAACTAACTGCAGTCTTTGCCAACCAGCTACCTTTTTTTTGAAAAACCTACTAACCAAACTTGCCCAAACTTTAAAATTTTCCTAACTAACCATTCTCAACAACCGATAGCCTCGTAATGTTTACCAAGCCTCTATAACCTCGCTAACTAAAAGTTTGAAGTTATACAACACCAGGTTATTTTCCAACAGGTTGATTTGAAATCACAAGTTTTCGGATTGTTGCTCCCTCATCAGTGGAAGTCAGGAACCCAACACTGGCACTCAAATGTCATTACTCCACTTTTGTGTAACCTCCCTAACTAACCCTTACTGAGTCTCTCTAACCTCCCTAACTAACCCTTCCTGAGCCTCTCTAACCTCCCTAAACTAATCCTTAGTGAGCCTCTTAAATCCCCCTAACCAACTCTTACTGAGCCTCTCTAAACCCCCTAACTAACCCTTACTGAGCGTCTCTAACCTCCCTAAACTAACCCTTACTGAGCGTCTCTAACCTCCCTAAACTAACCCTTACTGAGCCTCTCTAAACCCCCTAACTAACCCTTACTGAGCGTCTCTAACCTCCCTAAACTAACCCTTACTGAGCGTCTCTAACTTCCCTAACTGACCCTTACTGAGTCTCTCTAACCTCCCTAAACTAACCCTTAGTGAGCCTCTCTAACCTCCCAACTAACCCTTGCTGAGCCTCTCTAACCCCCCAACTAACCCTTCCTGAGCCTCTCTAACCCCCCAACTAACCCTTACCGAGCCTCTCTAACCTCCCTAACTAACCCTTTCTGAGCCTCTCTAACCTCCCTAACTAACCATTACTGGCCCTCTGTTACCTCGCTAACTATAACCTTACTAATACACGACTGCTCTTTAACCTGGCTGGTCTATCAAGTAATCAATGACTAGTAGTTATCCAGTTTACTGGCAACCAGTGTTGTTGGAGCAATGGAAAGTACTTCCGTGGTGGCCACTCCCACTGTGTCTGACCCACGCCGTCAGCTCATGCCTCCCCCCTTTACCTGAAGGAACTTCACACCGTACCTGGATTTTTTCTCCTTTCCTCTTTCAGCTGTCGACGACGAACAGGAGCCACTTATTTCCAGTGCAGCTGAGGCTGAGCGGGGACCATAGGTTTATCGACAATCCAAGCACCGTCTCAGGTTCTCACTGCCTTCGCGATTGCTAGACGGTGCGCGCTGGAGAGCCGGGTGGTGGTGTCGAGGGAAGGAGTTGTAGTGTTGATACAGGGGGTGGCACGGGGGTTGGGGACTGCTTTGCTGGGCTCTAGCTGCACACAGTGAGCACTAACTGCCCTCCCTTAGTTATCCACCCTGAGACCATGCTTCATTATTAAGGGGGCATTTGAGGTAGAACTTGAACTGGAGTCAGTACCAGCCTGCTAGGGCTGTGTGGACCAATTGAGAAGGATCCTTTGGACCTATCGATCCTCCAGCGTTGATCAACCAGGGTTGCGAGGGCTGAGGGGTGGGGTGGGGGGGTGCGGGCGTGCGGTGGTTGGGGGACGGTGCTATGTGGTGGGGGAGGAGGTGGTATGGTGTGACTGGGCCTGGTAGGTCACCATGACAAAACTGCCAGGAATGGATGCCTATCAGAGTTTGTGCCTACACCCAGCGCCTGTTTGAAGATAACGTGGTTAGGGACTCCAGTGTGCGATGGAGAGAAGGGTGAGATACGTCTGACATATTCCACCCTCCCCCGCCCCCATCAGGTGGGCTTTGGTGTTATAATGTGGGGAATGGCACAACTCTCCACCTGCCCATTTGGTTGTGAGTTCATCCCCACTGCACCTCCCCACCCCGAAAAACCTGGAAGAGGTGCCAGGCACCAATGTTGATAGCTCCCACTGTGCCATACCACATGGAACCAGATAAGGGAGGGTCAATTCAACTGGGTAGAAGCTCTGTTGGTTCCAAAATGGACAGTTAGTTGGGACAGCTGTGCCAAAACTGGGCACAGGTCATGGGACTACTATCCTTAGCACCAAAGAGACGGTACCAGCCTTTGTCCTTCCCAACCTCACTCCCGTCACAGCCCACCTCTGCCAGGATTTGCTCTGTCTCTTTATTGCCAAAGGACGTCGACCCAAAATGCGCCCCCCCCACCCCATCACAGCTCCTCGATTTACCCTGGATCCATGGTACCACCTGTATGGCTCTGCCCTCAGACCCAGCTGCTCCCATTGCAAAGCGCCAGCCCTAGGGATGTCTGATTGATGGTTTTGACAGGGTGTCGATCAGACTGGACATTGCCAATCCTGTGCTGCTGTGATAGGTACACATTGTGTGAAGAAGCCTGACCCATATACAGCCCCACCAGAACCTGGAGCATGGACTGCTAGGGTCTCTGGCTGGAGCACACCAGACCAAGGTTCCGAGACTGGCTGCAGAGCCTGGGAGAGCGAGCACACCGGCGGCTCCTTCCGTTGGTCGGCATCCAGTCGCCGGGACCTCAGCTCCTCACATTCCAGAGGGTAGCAGCAGCAGGCACTCCCTTCAGGAGAGATGGGAAATAGCCATTACCAATCAAACCCAGTCAAACAGCACAATGCCACAGTCAGCACAGAGCCCCTGCAATCTCCTGCCCTTAAATGCCACTAGGAATGAATGCAGTTAAAACTATCATAGACAGCCAAAGTGACAGTCAAGGTAGGTTTGGTAAAGAATCTTATCTAGAAAGATCTACAGTTTTGACATGCTGTCCAATACTGCAATGTCCCTGTCCTTGAAGTGTTTGAG
Source organism: Stegostoma tigrinum (assembly GCF_030684315.1). NCBI lineage: Eukaryota > Metazoa > Chordata > Chondrichthyes > Orectolobiformes > Stegostomatidae > Stegostoma > Stegostoma tigrinum. Next base: position 67,645,027 of record NC_081364.1, on the reverse strand, counting down.
GTGGACAGTGTAGAGAGACCTTTACTCTGTATCTAACCCTGTGCTGTCCTTGTCCTGGAAGTTTTTAATAGAGGACAGTATAGAGTGAGCTTTACTCTGTATGTAACCGCTTGCTGTCCCTCTCCTGGGTGTAGTTGTTGGGGACACTATTGAAAGAGACTTGCTGTGTAATGAACCACATGCTGTGAGAGTCCTGTGAGTGTTAGATGTGGACATGGCAGAGTCGGCTTTACTCTCTAACTACCCATATACTGTCCCTGTCCTCAGAGTCAGGACGGTGTAGAAATAGTTTTACTCCAAATGTAACGCTTTGCAGTTCCTGTCCTGGGTGTATTTGATGTGGACAGTATAGAGGGAGATTTATTCTGTATGTATCCCTGTTCCTGTTCCTTTCCAGGGAGTGTCTGATGGGGATAGTGTCAGAGAGAGCTTTATCCAGTATCTAACCCTGTGCTGTCCTTGGAGTGTTTAATGGGGGGGCAATGTAAGTGTTGGGGAGGGGGTGCTTTACTCTGTATCTAACCCTGTGCTGTCCCTGTCCTGTGTCTGTTGAATGGAGACAGAGCAGAGGGAATGTTACTCTGTATCTAACCCTGTGCTGTCCCTGTCCTGTGGAATGTTTGATTTGGGATCATCAAGAGAGACTGTTACTCTATATCTAACCCAGTGCTATCCCCATTCTGGTGATCATTAGATGGGGACAGTGTAGAGATACCTTTACTCTGTATCTAACCCTGTGCTGTCGCTGACCTGGTGAGTCTTGGATAGTGGCAGTGCTGTGCATATGATGAACTTCAGTGACAGGAAGAGCATTTCCCATCAAGCGAAACTTCTTATTGGTCAAGAACAAAAACAGAAGTTGCTGGAAAAGCTGAGCAGGTCTGTCAGCACCTGTGAAGAAAAAAATCAGAGTTAATGTTTTGGGTCCAGTGACCCTTCTTCAGAACACCTTCCTCAGTTCAGAGGAGAGGGTCACCGGACCTGAAACGTTAACGCTGATTTTTATCTTCACAGTTGCTGCCAGACCTGCTGAGCTTTTCCACCAACGTCCGTCTTTGTTCCTGGTTTACATCTTTGGGTTTTTCCCTAACACTCAGGCTGTTGGTATGGATGTGTTCCATTAGTTTCTACACTAACTGCTGCACTGTGCATGTGTCTCTCTGCAGTGGAGGTTTATAACTGTGAGATTGGGAGATCTGACTGTTCTGCTTGTTGGGGCCGAGTAGACCGCGGTCATCACTGTGTCTGGTGTGCGAGCACAAGGAGCTGTAAACTACAGACTGAGTGTAAACAAATCGAGACGACCTGCTCTGCTCCGAAGATTCAGCAGGTGAGTAATTCCTGACATGTCTCACTGTGCCCAGACTTTGATGTGGATTCCTTTGTTAATCACATCTCCCTCACCTTCACTGAATTCCCCATGGCCCCTGCCTGGCAGGTACCATTGACCAGAAATTGAACTGGATTCACCATGTACAGTGGCCATATGAGAGGGTCAGAATACTGCAGAGACAAACTCACCTTCTGACTCCCCAAAAACTGTCGAAGGCACAAGTCAGGAGTGTGATAGAATACTCCCACTTGCCTGGATGACTGCAGCCCCAACAACACTCAAGAAGCTCAACACCATCCAGGACAAAGCAGCCGCTTGCTTGGCAGCATCCACCCCCTCCACCACCAGCGCTCAGTAGCAGCAGTGTGTACTATCTACAAGATGTACTGCAGAAATTCACCAAAGATCCTCAGACAGCACCTTCCAAACCCACGACCACTTCCATCTAGAGGGACAAGGGCAGCAAATACATGGGAATGTCACCACCAGCTAGATCCCCCCCGAGCCAATCATCATCTTGACTTGGAAATATATTGCCGTTCCTTCATTGTCGCTGGGTCAAAATCCTGCAATTCCCTCCCAAATAGCATTGTGGGTCAACCCACAACAGGAGGACTGCAGCAGTTCAGGAAGGTAGCTCAGCACCACCTTCTCAAAGGGCAACTAGGGATGGACAATAAATGTTGGGCCAGCCAGCGGTGCACACATCCCAGGTGTGAATTTTTAACTGTGAAGTTTTGAGCTAGCTCTGGTGAAATGCAAGCCTATCAGTGAGGATGAGGCCGACTGACTGCTAAGTGTCTTTCAGATAGAGCCACTGACTGGTCCTGTAGCTGGAGGGACCCTCCTCACAATACAAGGCCAGAACCTGGGCCGTAGGTTCAGTGACATTGCCAAGGGCGTGCGCATTGGTGAAGTGGCATGTATCCCCATACAGGACAGCTACATCGTCTCTGAGCAGTGAGTAAATCAGTTGGTGACTGTGGATTTCACAAATCCTCCCTCTCGGCTCTGGATGGTTGGTGTGCATGTGGACGTGAGTGTGTGCACATGTGTGTGCATGTATGTGTGTGCGAATGTGTGTGCGCGTGCATGTATGTGTGTGTGTGCATGAGTGTGTCTCAGTGTATGTGAGAGTGAGTGAGAAAGGGAAAGAAGTAGGGCCTGAGGAGAAGAAGCTGTGAGGTGTTATGGATTGGATGGAGGGATTATGATGGTGAGAGAGATTTTGGAAAGGGCTGTGAGGAATTCCTTGTCTTTCTGCTGCCTGTTTGTATTCCTTTCTGCAGGATTGTGTGCAACACAAATGGAGCTAATCAAGAGTTTACAGATTCCGTGACAGTAAAGGTCCAGAAGGAAGGCCACTCCAGCCAGAAATTCTCTTTCCTGGTAAGTCTGATGTTCTACATCCACTGCAGCACTTTTGCATACAAGTCCGTCAGATCTCAATGTTCTCTATCTGCTACAGCAGCCAGGAGGGTAATGTCAGAAAGCATGAAAACTGAATGATTATCATTTGGAAGGACAGAACTTGGGTTTTATTGATAAAAGACATTTTGGTTTTGCACAAATCAGGACAATTCACACAAAATATCAATCCCACCAGGAAATAACAGCCATATTGTTTAAGAGGAGAGTATTCTTTGTTATCATGGAGAATGCATCAGTTAATGATGACTAACAGTTAACTGCCAAGCTTGAAGCTGGAGAACAGAGAAACCTTGGTATTGAGATGGTGGATAGTGGCAGTTTGTTCTTTGATTTGCAGAGAAAGGAGCAAACTCCAAGAAATTGTTAAAATTATTGGAAAAAGTGATGTATACTAACAAAGCATGAAAACATAATATGCTGTTATTCCTCAATGTAAGTTGACATTTTGTGTTTTGCTTTTGTTTGGATGTTATTATTTATATGTTTATTAGTTTTGAAAAGAAAGAGTAGGGTAATCTGTAATTACCTCATATGTTTTGCTGTTTGTAACTAGGGAATTGGTCTTGGTTATATGTAAATTGTGGAGTAATTAGATGAGTATGGGAAAGTAGCTCTTGTGGTGTAATAATACTGTTCCTACCACTGAGCCAGGAGGGCTGGATTCAAGTTCCTCCTCCTCATAATCTTTCATAGCAGGTTGTAGGCAGGGATCAAGCAAACCAAGTTATTTTACTTTGTAGCCTGTCCTGTTGTGGGTTGAAATTAAACTCTGAGCTGAGAGTGTGTGGTTGGACTCTGTCTAAATAATATGTCGCATCTGGTGTTGACAGCGATGGCCTGCCTTGTATCTGGGCAGATTACATTAATCAGAAACAAGGACAGAGAGCATAAAAGATTTCTAGGACCCCGAAGGGAGCAAAACAAGGCTGTAGTCCAGATGGTGAATTGGAGCCATGAGGAGTCAGTTAGCTCAAACGGCTGTACAGCTGGTTTGCAATGCAGAGTGATACCAACAGTGTGAGTTCAATTTCTGCATTAGTTGAGGGCACCATAAAGGACTGTCGTTCTCAACATCTCTGCTTGCCTGAGACATGGTGAGCCTCAGGTTAAACAGCCAACAGTTGTCTCTTGCGCTCTGGAAGGGGAGAGTGGTCTTCAAGCCTCTTATGACGGTGGTGATTTTCCCATTGCAGACTGAAGCCTAAGCGAGGGCATCATCAGATGATGAGCTCCAAACTTGCTCAAAAATATTCTACTCTGTGTTTCTTTCCTGCTTAAAGTATCATTTTATTTTATTAAACTGAACAAAAGCAATCAATTTATTAGAAACGAGAAGTCCTTATGCATTGCTTTATTTAGTTTAAAATTAAACTGCTCTCTAGGTAACAAAGTGTGTAGCTGAATGAACACAGCAGGCCAAGCAGCATCTCAGGAGCACAAAAGCTGACTTTTTGGGCCTAGACCCTTCATCAGAGAGGGGGATGGGGAGAGGGTTCTGAAATAAATAGGGAGAGAGGGGGAGGCGGACCGAAGATGGATAGAGGAGAAGATAGGTGGAGAGGATAGTATAGGTGGGGAGGTAGGGAGGGGATAGGTCTGTCCGGGGAGGACGGACAGGTCAAGGAGGTGGGATGAGGTTGGTAGGTGGGAAATGGAGGTGCGGCTTGAGGTGGGAGGAGGGGATAGGTGAGAGGAAGAACAGGTTAGGGAGGTGGGGATGAGCTGGGCTGGTTTTGGGATGCAGTGGGGGAGGGGGAGATTTTGAAGCTTGTGAAGTCCAAATTGATACCATTGGGCTGCGGGGTTCCCAAGCAGAATATGAGTTGCTGTTCCTGCAACCTTCGGGTGGTATCATTGTGGCACTGCAGGAGGCCCATGATGGACATGTCATCTAAGGAATGGGAAGGGGAGTTAAAATGGTTCGCGATTGGGAGGTGCAGTTGTTTATTGCGAACCAAGCGGAGGTGTTCTGCAAAGCGGTCCCCAAGCCTCCGATTGATTTCCCCAACGTAGAGGAAGCCACACCGGGTACAGTGGATACAGTAAACTACATAGGCAGATGTGCAGGTGAACATCTGCTTAATATGGAAAGTCATCTTAGGGCCTGGGATGGGGGTGAGGGAGGAGGTGTGGGGGCAAGTGTAGCACTTCCTGCGGTTGCAGGGGAAAATGCCAGGTGTGGTGGGGTTGGAGGGGAGTGTGGAGCAGACAAGGGAGTCATGGAGAGAGTGGTCTCTCCGGAAGGCAGACAAGGATGGGGTTGGAAAAATGTCTTGGGTGGTGGGGTCAGATTGTAGATGGCGGAAGTGTCGGAGGGTGATGCGTTGTATCCGGATGTTGATGGGGTGGTATGTGAGGACGAGGGGTATTCTCTTAGGGCGGTTATTGCAGGGGCAGGGAGTGAGGAATGTGTTGCAGGAAATGTGGGAGACACAGTCAAGGGCGTTCTCACCCACTGCGGGGGGGATGTTGCGGTCCTTGAAGAACACGGACATCTGGGATGTGCGGGAGTGGAATGCCTCATCCTGGGAGCAGATGTGTCAGAGGCGAAGGAATTAGGAATAGGGATGGAATTTTTGCAGGGGGGTGGGTGGGAGGAGGTGCTCTCTAGGTAGTCAGGATTAACCGCCCTGTTTCATTGGTGCAATACAATTTGTCTCTAAATTGGTCCGCCACACCACCGTGAAAACTCACAGCTGCTCAGAATGCAAGGGATCAATTTTAATGTTGCCATTGTTCCATCTAGACATGTTTCATCCTATCCAGACTTAAATATTGATGGCTAATTTCTCATCATTCATGTCTTTTTTATTTTAAGACCATAAGACATAGGAGTGGAAGTAAGGCAAATTGGCCCATCGAGTCTCTTCTTCCTCACTTCATGAGAAAACAGGTTCTAATAATTACCTCGACACAGCATTGTTCAGAAACTGACCCCATTCAACATCGCTAGATGCGTGTTCCAGCTCCCCCTCTGCAATGGCTTTCAGTGTGTAATTTTCGTGATCTCCCTTTTTCCAGACTGAGCTCAACCGTAATGAGGGAGTCTTGTTTTTGTAATTCTTCTCCTCTTTAACTGCCAGCTCCTCTCTACAGGCCCAATTCAAGTAAGTTTGCCATAGTCCCACAGGGCCACGCTCGAGAGGATACGTTGTGATTTAACCTTGAGGGTCACACCACCTCAGGCGAGGGGTGAGTTTGAGAAAGTTCGATATTCATGGTGCCTTTAACTGGGGTAGGAACCAAGCACAAGCAGTTAGCATCACACAGCATTAAAAAACAGTCATCCAGCTAACTCAGCTGGCTGATTTCCTTTTCTGGTCTGTAACTCACTCCTGTACAAACATGTCCCTTCTTCCTTTCCAAGAACCTCTTGATTAATTTCTAGTCTGTAACTCACTCCCAGGCATCTGCTATCCCATATAAAAACCATCCCTAGCACCTCAATTAGATTCCAATCTGTAACTCACTCCTGAGTACCCGTTATTCCATATATAAACCATCCCAAAAGCCTGGATTAGATTCTAGTCTATATCTCACTCCCGGGTATCTGTTATTCTGTATATAAACCACCCTGAATTAGATTCCAGTCTGTAACTTACTCCTAGAAATATGTCATTCGATATATAAACTTCCCTAAACCCCTCGATTAGATTCCAGTCTGTAATTCACTCACGGTTATCTGTTGTTCTGTATATAATCCACCCAAACCCCTCAATTAGATTCCGGTCTGTAATTCAATTCTGTCTTTTTCCCTGAAGCCTTTGTTTGATTCAATACTGTTGTTCAGTCAGGAATATTCTCTGCTTAAGTTTTTAATTCCTGGCCCAATTTATTGTGAAGCTTTCGTTATAGATGTTGTGAAATTTGGCTGCAGGGAGGCCTGCCCTCTGGGATGTGGAGATTGTTAATTGTGGACTGTCTGCTGTCCAGGAGGATTGTGGAAGTTTCCTGTTGGACCTGCTCTGCTGTTAGAGTCTGATTTGAACCAGGGAACATTCCAGGACGTGGACAAAGGGAGAGGGCTCTCAGTGGAAATCCCAGAATAACCCAGGAAGCAAAACAGGAAACAGCTGCATACTGAGCTGTGGGGATATCTGACTTAACCCAGCTCCTGTAAAAGGAATTGCTCCATTGTCTATGCAAAATCGACCACCCTGGAGCATGGCTGTAAATTGTCATAACGTCATCCAGAGTGTGAGAGTGGATAAGGAGCGAGCTGCCAGGCAACATTGCACCCTGTCTGGCACAGTCAGAACCTATGCTGGGTACAGCTAATGATCCTACTTCCAAATATCCTCATCAATGCATGGATCCAGCCAGGACGATTGGACTGGGCCTGAGGAATGGACACTGGGCTGGGGGTTGGAGGCTGGGCTAGGGTTTGGGCACTGGTCTAGGAGACAGACACTGGGCTGGGGGAGGGACACTGGATCTGGGAGATGGACACTGGGCTGGGGAAGGGATACTGATCTGAGGAATGGACATTGGTTTGGGGGCTGTAGACTGGTCTGAGAGATGGACACTGGTTTGGGAGAAGGACACTGGTCTGAGGGATGGGTACTCGTCTTGGGGTATACACTGAGAGATGACACTAGGCTGAAGAATGGACACTGGTCTGAGTGTTGGATACTGGTCTGGGTTTTCGACACTGGTTCTGACAGTGTGGCGGGGTTAGACAGTAGGGTGGTCAATGAACACTGAGGCAATGAGGTGGGATAGCTGCTGCGTTTTGGGAAGTGTGTCATCGTTGTGCGTTTAGTGTGTTCGTGGAGACACAGAGTTATTCTGAACAATGTTATCATTGCCTGTGCTGTCTGACATAACACTGCCTTTCCACAACGATAGCCTGCCTAGTGATTTGTTATTGGGTTTGATGGGATGTAAAGAGACTAATGCGGATTGTACGTTAGACTCTCATTTTGTTGGTCTTAATCCTGGGCAGTTTCCAGAGATTGACACACTTTATCCAGATCAAGGACCCAAAGCTGGGGGCACCACGATTACCATCAATGGCATCAACTTACACATCGGTTCTGTCCTGAGGGTCCTTGTCAATGGCTCAAAGGATTGTACAAGTTTAAAGTAAGTGATACAAATGTCATCAACTTTGGGAAAATAGCTGTTCCTGCCTCCTCCTTATATTCGCATGCTGGACGTTGAAACATATCTGACAGGGTGGGAGTAACTGAGGAGGTGGTGAGGACCACTTTTATTGTGGCATCCATTTATATTTCTGTTTAAGCTTCCGAGGAACCTGAAGGTACCTGTCGATTAAATTGGGAGTTGTGTCCCTCAACAGCAAAGTGTATTTATACAGCACCCAGGATTGTAGAGTCGTACAGCACAGAAACAGGCACTTTGGCCCAACTCATCCATGCCAATCAGGTTTCCTACGCTGAACTAGTCTTATTTGTCTGTGTTTGGCCTATATCCCTCTAAACCTTCCCAATCCATGTACTTGTTCCAAATGTCTTTGAAATGCTGGAATTGTACTCACCTCTACCACTTCCTCTGATAACTTGTTCCATGTACACACCAACCTCTATATGAAAAACTATACCTCAGGGCCATATTAAAACTTTCCCCTCTCGACTTAAACCTATACCCTTTAGTTTTGGACTCCCCAACCCTGGGGAAAAGACCTTGGCTATTCACCCTATTCCATGCCTCCCATGATTTTATAAACCTCTATAGAGTCACCTCTCAGCCTCCTACACTTCAAGGAGAAAAGTCCCAGCATATCTAACCTCTCCTTATTACTCAGATCCGCCAGTCTCGGTAACAACCTTGTAAATCTGTTTTGTACCCTTTTCAGTTTAATGACATCCTTCCTATGGCAGGGCGACCAGAGTAGTGTGCAGTACGCCAAATGTGGCCTTACCAATGTCGTATAAAGCCACAACACGATATTCCAACTCCTGTCCTCAAAGCTCTGACTATTGAAGGCAAGCGTGACAGGCAAATACCTTAGTGAGTTGTGGGGCTGGACGAGACTGCAGAAACAGGGAGGAGCGAGGCTGGAGGAAGGTACAGACATCGATGACATAAAAGAGAGGACTAGAAGAGGTACGAATGGGCAAGGATCTGAATAGGGGCAGTACACAGCAGAGAGAGAGAGAATGCTTAAAATAAACACTAAAGAAAAATGCCAGCAAAGGAAAATGAATCAAAATGTTGGTGATCTGAAATGACTGACTTCGATATTGAACCCAGAAGGTTGTTAAATGTTTAATTGAAAGCTGTGGTGATGCTCCTTAAGCTTGCATTGGGCTTCACTAAAACAACACAGCAGACCAAGGACAGAGATGTTCATGTGAGGGCAAGGTAGAGGATTAAAATGATAGGGCCAACCTGAAACTCAGGGCTGTGTTTGCAGTCTGAATGGCGGTGTCCCATAAAGCAATTGCCCAGTCTGTGTTTGGTTTCTCTAACGTAGAGGAGATCACATTGCGAGGAACGAATAGACTAGATTGAATGAAGCACACTTAAACCATTTCTTCACCTGGAAAGGAGCGTTTGGAGCCTTGGGCAGTGAGGAGAAAAGAGGCCAAACAATGTCATCTCCTGCGATAGGATGAAGGAGTGAACTGGGGTATTTGGCCTGATCCATCCCCATGGAATGCTCACAAGGGAGAGGAGGGGCAGATGTGTTTGGTGGTGGCATCCCATTGGACCTGGAGGAAATGGAAGAGGACAATTCCTATGAAGAGGCTAAGGGGAAACCAGGGGCAGAGGGAGAAGGGGACTAGTAGTGGAAAATGGGTCTATCACTCAGAGCAAAGGAGAATCTCCACACCCTTCCACCCAGCGGCAATTTACCCGAGATCAGAGCAGTGCCTACTCAGTAGATACCCCTCCTATCGGCTCCCTAGTGACCCACAATTCAAAAAAGTCAGTACTAACTCCCTCCTCAAACTTTACCCTTAGATATCAACTCAGCTCTTAAACACCTGCTGATCTCTCCCTTACCAAAGCTACCTCAGTTCAAACTCTGTTACTATAAGCTACAGAGAAGACAGCGATGTTTTCAAACTGGCTTGCAATCCCAGTCTGAGTCCCCTTCTGAGGAATCCAGTCCCCTTCCAAGATGGGATCCAAGGGCTTCAGTCATGCTCCTCAAATAAGGTCTTCCCTGACCTGACAACCATCTTTTACTGTGTCAATCTTTCCAGTGGAGCTCCAGCCCCTTCCCAGGACTGAGGATTTGATCTGGAGCTTCAGTTATGCCAGATCAGCAATGGCGAGGATCTGATCATTTCTCCATCTCTTTGTTCAGACGGACAGGCAGGTCAATTGTCTGTGTGATGCCACCATTGTCCAATGCTGAGACTGCTGTTCCAATATGCGTGCAGTTTGAGAAGAAACATTGCATCAAGAAGAACCTGACCTTCTGGTACAGGGAAAACCCATTGATTGAAAGCATTAGCCCCAACACCAGCTACGTCAGGTAAGAGAGGAGTATGTGGAGATGAAATTGTTGGATTCACAGCTCGGAGTCAACATCCAATATGCCTCTGAAAGACATCCTCATAGTGGCTGACCTATTCCTATCAAACTCTCCGACTCCTTTGTACCAGTCCACTTGCAGCATGACATGCTGTTAGATTTGTGTTAATGCTTAGAACTGAAGCATGATTTCAGTTATAGTCCAGAGACTTGTGGCTGTAATGCAGAAAGATGCCAGGGGCTGTCTTTAAATACCTACGAACCTTTCAGGATTTTGTTCACCTCCCACTCACAGGGGCTAAATGTAAAGGTGTTGTCATCTGGAGACAATGATTGTCCACGTCGGGCAGATGAGATCGGGGTTAACAGCACTGCGGGACTATAAAGAAATGTCTCCCACTAGGAGCTATCACAGCAGAGTCATCGGAGTATTGCCTCTGTATTTGCAACCCGTATTGCTAGCTTGCAATTGATGCAGTTTTCTGTTGCTGATCTCACCAGCTACCCCAAATGTTTTGTCCAAGAGTAGCTCTTTTCCACCCACGGGGGTTTGGGGGCGTTGGGGGCTGTCCAATTCGGGAGGTGGGTGGGGGCGTGGGGTAGTTGTATTTATAACCCCTTCCTGTTGTAACCTCCTCCTTTGTCCCACAGTGGTGGAAGGCGAATTACAGTCACTGGACAGAGGTTCCACTTAGCTCAAACCATCCACATGGTTATCGAAGACGGTGGAAAAGTACAGTCAGTGAGTTTCTAACTCTGTCTGTAAGTGAACAGCCTCAGCACAGCCAGGATGGACGTGGCCAGGGTTCAGTTGGTTAAAGTTTGGGTTAAATATGGTTGTGGTGCTGCCGACCTGCATTGTGTACTTTCAATGGAAAGGTTTAATTTAAGAACACGCATGTGTGTGTCCAGAATGTTATTTAAAGGAATATTTTGGACTTCAGTGCTTTAGTGGCTAAATAATGGGGTTTTATTTACATCAAGTAGTGCTTTTATTAATGGATGGACTATGATCGACAGGGACAGGAAGGGATCTCTTGTGGTGTCCATACCTCTGAGCCAGGAGGCCTAGGTTCAAGTCCTACCAGTTCCAGATGCATGCCATAACACCCCTGAACAGGAACAGTGATGAGAAAAGACCTAGACAGAGGCATTGATGGAGACAGAGTGGTGACTGATAAACAGGAGGGGAATACTGTCTGTGAGAGAGGGCAGATACTGACGGAGAGAGAGGGGGTGGATACTGACAGAGAGAGTGTGAAGATATTGATGGAGAGAGGGGGGAGATACTGCCGGAGAGTATGTGGATACCTACAGAAAGAGAGAGGGACACTGATGGAGAGAGGGGGGGCATACTGACAGAGGGAGGTGGGATATTGAGAGAGAGGGGTCAATACTGGTGGAGAGAAACTGAAGATGCTGATGGAGAGAGAGCGATACTGACAGAGAGACAGCAATTCTAACGGTGAGAGGGACTATGCTGACAGGGAGAGAGTGGGATACTGATGGAGAGGAGCTTTTTACTGATGAAGAGAGAGGGTGATACTGACAGAGAGGGGAAATAGTGAGATAGGGGTATAAATGCAGAGAGAATGTACAAGGCCAGGGGAACGCGTGCATGGAGGAATGGAGGGGAGGGAGAGTGTTAGATGAGAGAAGAGAGAGAGATGGGGGAGAGAGTGAGAGAGGTAGAGAGGCAGAGAAAGAGAGAGGGGAGGAGAAAGGAGAGAGAGGTGGGTGGGAGTGTCACTGACATGTACAGTATTGTTTCTCCAGGTCTGTGCCATCGAGAGTGACTCCATGCTAACATGTCCATCACCTCCCTACTCAGTTTCCACGGTGAATGTTCACTTTGACATTAATGGGATTCGCTACAAAAAAGCAAGTCTGACGCGTGCCAGTGCAGCCTTTAGATTGCACTATTACAATGACCCCCATTTCTACCGCAAAGAGAAACTGATTAAACACCATAAGGGAGAGCCACTCACCCTGGTGATTGAGGTAAGAACACCCAGTTTTACCTTCACTCCCCAAAAGGAAGGTCTGCCCCTCAATCTCACACAAAGCCTACTAAGTCCAGGGACTATTCACAACTCACAGTCCGAGGTCACAGGGACCACCTGTAGACAGATAGAGGAGAGGTCAGCCAGGATTCCTGCTCCTGATCACTGTTCAGTGATCCCTGGGTTTGAGAGAGTTGGGGGGAAGTCAGCCTGGATTCCCGCTCCTGATCACTGTCCAGTGATCCCTGAGTTAGAGAGAGTTGAGGGAAATCAGCCAAGATTTTTGCTCCTGATCACTATAGTCACTCTTTCTCTCCCTTGTCACTTGGTCTGTATGTTACTGTGTTCTCTTTATCTCTGTCATAGTCTAGATTCTGTGGACACACTCTCTCTCTCTCTCTCTCTCTCTCTCTCTCTCTCTCTCACACATATACATGCATATATTCTTTCTCTCTCCCTCTTCCTCTCATTCCCTCCCTATCTCTTCTCACTCTCTCCCCTGTTTCTGTATATCTCTCTCCCTCCGTCTCTTTTCCTCTCTCTTTCCCTCCACTCCCCACTTTCTCTTTCTCTCTCCGCCCGCGCCCCCACCCCGCCTCAATCTCACTCTCTATACGTCTCGGTCTGTATTCTCATTGCGTCGTCATTTCTCTGTCACTTTCAGAAAGTACAAGATAACTTGAACCTGGCACCAGAAGAGTATAAAGTGATGATTGGCTCCTTCCCCTGTGATCTCTATGTTGTGAAGGGAAAGATTCACTGTTCGGTGAATGTCTCTCTGGAGTCCGATGAGAGACAGTTACCAGTGTCGGTGAGTGAGACAGTTACCGGATCCTTACACTGTGTGACTCCTGGGTCTGCACTCCCCAGTCGTCAGGGTCATCTTTCCTGTGTTTACCCCATCCAGCGCTGTTAGAATTTTATAAATTTCTATAAGATCTGTCCTCTTCCTCGGAACTCCGGCACATATTGTCCTAACCAGCCCAGTATCTGTTCATACGTCAGTCCTGCCATCCCAGGAATCAGTCTGGTAAACCTTCATTCCACATCCCTCCATCACCACAACACCCTTGCTCAGACAAAGAGACCAAACTACACACAATACGCCACATGTGGTCTCACTGATGCCCTGTATAATTACAGTAAGTCATCCCTGCTCCGGTACTCGAATCCTCTCGCTATGGAAGGTCGGCAAACCATTTACCTTCTTCACTGCTTGCTGCACCTACATGCTTACTGTCAGTAACTGGTGCGCAAGGACACCCCAGTCTTGCTGTACTTCCCTGTTTTCCAACCTATTGCCATTCTGATAATGATCTGCCTTCCTGTTTTTGCTCCCAAATTGGATATAATCCAGATTAAACTTCATCTGCTGTGCATTTATCCACTTACTCACCTTATCCAAATCTCACTGCAATGTCTCTGCATTCCCCTTACAGCTCCCCTCCCATCCAGCTTTGCGGTGTCTACAAATTTGGAGATATTAAATTTAGTTCCCGGATCTAATGCATTACTATATATTATGAGTAGCTGGGATCCTGGCACTGATCCCTGCAGTACCTCACCAGGCAGTACCCACTGTTTGGAAGAAGACACATTCTCCTCTTTGTTTCCTGTCTGCTAACCAGTCTGCTAATCCATGTCAGTACATGAACCCCAATCCCATGTACTTTAATCTTACACATTCATCTCTTGTGTGGTATTTTATTGAAAGCCTTCTGAAAGTCTTAGTGGACCACACCCGTTGGCTCCTCCTTATCAAAACTACTGGTTATGTTCTTGAAGAATTCCAGTAGATTGGCCATGCATTGCTTTCCCTTTTGTAAATCCATGCTGACTCTGTCTAATCCTGCCACTGCTTTCTAAGTGGTTTGCTGTTAAGTAGTTTATAATGAGCTCAAGTATTTGCCTCCTGATCAATATGCTGTCATACTGATGTCAGGCTAATTGTTCTGTAATTCCTGGATTTTATCTCGACTTGCCTTTTTAAACAAAGGGGCTATAGTAGCTACCCACCAATTCATAGGAACTGCTCTAGAATCTATAGAATCTTGACAGATGACCACCAATGTAAATGTATTGGGCGACTGAGTGCGCTGGCATGTAGATTTCAGGCCTTTGGAGTTTATCAGCCTTTAATCCCATCTATTTCTCCAACACCGCTACTATACTAATACCAATTTCTTTTAGTTCCTCTCCCTGACTAGATCCCAAAACTTTTAGTATGTTATTTGCACCCTCCTTTGTGAAGACTGAACTGAAGTATGCACTTAACTGGTCTATCATCTCTTTGTTCCCCCTTATAATTTCCCCTGTTTCTGACTGTAAGGGACCAACTGCCTTCTCTTCACATACCTGTTCCATGTATGTTCCTTGTAAGTTTACACTGGCAATTTATTTCTCCCTCTTAATCAAACCCTTTGTCCTTCTTTGCTGAAATCTAAATTGCTCCCAATCCTCAGGTCTGCTGCTTTTTTTTGGCCAATTTGTATGTTCCTTCTGTGGATCTGGTACTATCCCTAATTTCACTAATGGTCATGTCCGGGCCACCTGTCCCATTTTATTTATGTCAGAAGGGATGAAACAACTGTTGCAGTTCTTCCATGCACTGTTGAAACTTCTGGCATTTTTAACATCTCATCAAGTCGCATTCACCAATTTAGCCGTAGCCAGCTCAAGCCTCACAGAGTGATAATCGTACAGTACGGAAACACACTCTTCCTACCAACCATGCCGAATATCATCCCAAACTAAAGCAACCCCAACTGCCTGCTCCTGGTCCATATCCCTCCAAACCTTTCCTATTCATGTATCTATCTAAATGTCTTTTAGACGTTGTAATTGTACCCACATTCATCACTTCCTCAGGAAGTTCATTCCACACACGAATCACCCACTGTGTAAAAAATTTGCTTTTCACGTCATTAAATCTCCCTCCTCTCACCTTAAAAATGTGCCTCCCTAGTATTGAAATCCCCCATCCCAGGGAAAAGACAACTATAACACCTTGGCTTCCTTTTTTTAGGATCAAGACCTTGATCTCAGAATCAAACACGTCACTTTCTATTTTAAAGTTCATGTTGGTTTGATAAATGCTGGTGTACGTGAAGTTTGGCGCGCTGTTTCTTGTAACTAAGGAGTGAACGCTGTGTTGCAGGTACACGTGGGGAAATACAACGAGACCATTGCAATGGTTCAGTTGAGTGAGAGCGACTTTTCTATCATCATGTCCATTGTGGTGTGTGTTGTGTTGCTGCTGGCCTGTGCCATTGGTAAGAAATTACACCGCATGTGGTAAGAGGCAAAATGTCTCAGCAGCAAAGCAGGCCAGAAAGAGACTTAATGGGAAATGTACCTGGGGAGATTCTGTTTCACACAACAGGGGAATTTACATGAAATTAACAGCTTTGTAATGAATTCTGCTCATGCTTGTAGGCTGAAGCCTCAGTGAGGTCCAGTCCCCATGTACCTCCTGTCTGATGGACATGAGTAACTTGGCAGGGAATGGGAGTGGAGCCTGGAGCCTGTTGAATGCCAGTACAGGTTCTAGAGGCTGAATGGCATCCCCCATTCCTCACTGACATGGTTGAAGGGCTGAATGGCCTTATGCCATCTGTGTGCTGCTCTCTGTCTGTTTGATGAATTCCTCCAAAGCTCACCCTCTGCTTTGGGACTGTCAGAGCCTTCTTGTTGTGGCTGAGGAATCTCCGAAATGTAGCCCAATGTCTGGCATTTCTATCTGATATCCAGCAGTTCATCCCAATGTATGATACTTAATCCCAATATTCAGCAGTTTATGGGGAGGCAATGGCCTAATGATATTATC
This sequence comes from Stegostoma tigrinum, assembly GCF_030684315.1. Taxonomy (NCBI): domain Eukaryota; kingdom Metazoa; phylum Chordata; class Chondrichthyes; order Orectolobiformes; family Stegostomatidae; genus Stegostoma; species Stegostoma tigrinum. Next base: position 67,628,985 of record NC_081364.1, on the reverse strand, counting down.
GCTGGACTGTTAATCCAGAAACCCGGATAATATCCTGGGGACCCCGGTTCGAACCCGCCACAGCAGATGGTGGAATTTGAATTCAATAAATATCTGAAATTAAGAGTCTAATGATGACCATGATTCCATTGCCGATTGTTGGAAAAACCCACGTGGTTCACTAATGTCCTTTAGAGAAGGAAACTGCCATCCTTACCTGGCCCGGCCTACATGTGACTCCAGGCCCACAGCAATGTGGGTGACTCTGAACTGGTCTCTGCACAATTAGGAATGGACAATAAATGCTGCCTAGCCAGCGATGTCCTCAACCTGTTAATGAATAAATAAAAAATCCCAATGTCCAACAATTTATCTCAATGTCTTGCAGTTTATCCTGATATCCTATATTTCCATGTGGACCTTATATTTTCCAGCTCTGGTCGTTTTTTGCACAAAGAGCAGACGTGCGGAGCGATATCGGCAGAAGACTCTGCTCCAGATGGAGGAGATGGAGGCTCAGATCAGGGAGGAGATCCGGAAAGGTACAGGGTCGGGAGCTGAGCTTTTCCCCCTTTGCATGTTCCTGGAGAGAAACGGACCAGTACAGTTCTTCCCATTGACTCGCTGACAAGCCAGACCTGCCTTATCAGTTTTGACTGGATTCGAGTTAGCCCAGTACAGCTTTGACAATGAAAGCTGAATCAAAATAAACATGCACACAGTTCACTGGAAAGAGTGCGCTAATAATGCTGCCTCGTTGTTCCCCGGTTAGAACACCGAAAATGCCTAATTCACTTACAAAAAAAGAAATTGTTGGAAAAACTCAACAGATCTGGCAGCCCTTGTGGAAAGAAATCAGAATTAACATCTTAGATCCAGTGTTCCTTCATGAGAATGACCAATTTACCTGCCTGACTGTTATTCAGGACAAAAGCAATTCACACCAGGTTTCAACATTAGCAGAAAAGTTGTAAAAGGCTTCACTTTACCGCGAAAGCCGAGAAAGGAAAAGATTTCTAATCTATCACTAAGTAACAGGTTATACCCCTTTAAAACTCAAATACATGCACAGTCAAATACAGTTAAGGCAGAGAAAAGACAAACCAATGACACAGATAAAAACAGAACAGTGTGAACAAAAAATGCCCAAAGATCTCAAGCCCAGATTTCGAAGGGAGGCTAAATTGTCTCATGCAGTTTTATTTAATTTTTCTCACTGATGACACATAGTTGTCAGTAGGGTGGTGGCCTTTCTTCAATTAGGAAGCTGTTCACATAGACCTAGGTCTTGTCCGTATTCTATCTTTATTGGTTATTCTGCATTTTTCCTGATGGAAACAAAAAGAGAGCAGGGTACTTGGATGACTTCTGTTTGCAGGTTTTGGCAGCTTTGCTAGTATGGCACTTGTAGCTTCAACCAGACAGAGGGCTGTTGTCAGGCAGAATTAGCCAAACTCCGAAAAATCTCTGTGCCGCTCTGTCTTAGATCCTCTCCCTCACTGCTTCAAAGAGCAACGTTGTATGACACAGCTCACAAAATGTGAAATGCTTGATGTTCAAGTTGCAAAGCACCCCCACCCGGTATTTGAGTCATAGCTGTTGCAACGTCCTCATCAGCTCATAGACCCAAAAATGAAAACTGATGAGGTCTCGTACATTATAATGTCAGGTTTTTGAAGGACTTCAGAACCTTGCCTATTTTGTGCTGGCTAAGCCGTGATTTGGATTTATTTACATATATGTTGTATAGGAGCAAAGTTTACAGTGTACAACAATTTATCTGAAATCTTTAATCCCATATACAGTGTAGTTAAAGAGAATCCAAACTCTTCATAGATTTTGAAGGTGAGATCTGTATTTGAGAATGTTTACACTGCAGTTGTGAGTCATAGAATCCTTAATGTGTGGAAGCAGGCCATTCAGCCCATTGAGTCCATAATGACCCTCCAAAGAGCATCCCATTCCGGTCCTATCCTCTCACCTATCCCTGTAACCCTGCATATCCTATAGCTAATCTACCTAACCTACATATCCTTGGACACTATGGGCAATTTAGTCAATGGTAACAAAGTGTGGAGCTGGATGAACACAGCAATGGTAGTTCTCTCTCTTCTCTCATGGAGGAGAATCATAGAATCATATAGCACAAAAGGAGCCTTTCAGCCAATTGTGTCTGTACTATCTACATTAGACCCTCTTTTCTGCACTAAGCTCATAGCCATGAATCTTATAAGACGTCATATGTTCATCCAAGTAGTTTTTAAAGGTTTTGAAGAGATTATGAGTTCAATTCCAGTTTTAGAGGCTTTAACCTTTAATTCGAGTGGACTCTCCATTGAGGACTGAGGAAGATCTGCTTAGCCAGAGATGCTATCTGACTGTTAACCAAACTCCCTCCGACTCTCTCAGACAGTTGGAAAAGATTCCACGGAGTTATTTTGAGAAACAGTGGAGGGGGTGTTCTGCCCCAAATCTAGGCTATCGGTCTCTGTCACACAAAACGATTACCTGGTAGTTATTGCATCGGCTGTCATGAGATCTTGCTGTGTACAACTTCTTTGCTGCATTTCCCACTTTGTATGTACCGCAACGGGCTTGACCATGCTTTATGTCCTCCTGTGGTTGTAAAAGTTGCTATATAATTTCAAACCTTTCTTGGATTTACTAACAGTCGGTCCTGACCTCTGGGATTTTCCTGTTGCTGTAGGTTTTGCCGAGTTACAGACCGACATGACGGACCTGACGAAGGAGTTAAACCGTAGCCAGGGAATCCCGTTCCTGGAGTACAAATACTTTGTCATCCGTACATTCTTCCCAAAGGTAGGTCCCCATGTGTCCTCCCTGTCTATCCCTCACACACAGTCAATGCTTCATGATAACCCCGTCTTTGTTTGTCTTTCCCACTCACTATCTCCTTTCTTTCAGCATGTTGTTCCACTCTCTCCATCCACCCCCAATCCGCACCTTGGCCATGTCTTCTCCTCCCATTCTTCCCTGCTTCATTTTGTCCTTCCTCCTCTCTTTCTTCTTTCTTCCTTCCCTCCCATAGATTCCTCCACTGATGTCATTTTTCTCTTCCCTCCTTCCTGTCTTGCTCATCTCTTTCTTCCTCTCACTGCTGCACCACCACACCCCATATGCTCACACCTTCCTCCCACTCACTTGTCTCTCCCTCTTTGTCACACCTCGCTTTCGCCTCACCCTCACATTGTCTTGACTGGGACTGGATTGAATTTGCCTGGGATTGGATTGGTTTTGACTGGAATGAGATTAATTTTGACTGGGATAGCATTTATTTTGACTGGGATTAAATTGACGTTGACGGATTGGGATTGGTTTGGATGGGATTGGATTTAATTAAGTCACAGGGAATGTTTATATCCTGCTCGGGTGTGATTTGGAAAGAGGTATGAAAATAATTGCCGGGGAGATAGCTGCTGAAGACACCTGTTGACAGTGGAGGGTAAACACAGACGGGAGGCTAACCAGCTCAGTCTGTACCAGACAGAGGAGATCTATTCAAAAGTTCGAGACTTTTCTAGTGTCTGTCATTGATAATCATCCAGTGCCGTCCTTTCTTCCAGTGCTCCATAGATACTGAAAGCCAGAGCTCAGAGCGTTTCCACCAGCTGACCTCTCAGTCCCGCATTGCAGCCATTTCTCCGAGCCCTCCAGAGAGCCACCCACTGCTACAGCCTGATTGGAAGGTGAGATTCGAATGGTGAACCACTGCACAACATCAGTGTGATGCCGAATCCTGCGGAGCTGGCTATGGTGTGACACTGGATCAAAATGACACACTTTTAGGGTGTCTTTGTATCCAGTGAGACTGATTTTTGTGCCCTTAAAGCCCCTGGAGTTGATAAAACTATGACTTTTAATGCGTTACGGGGTCTAGTGTTTTTGGTGACAGTCCCGGCCAACATCAGACTGACCCTACAGACATAGTTCAGGAACGCACTGGTTTTGAGAGGCACAGTCCAGATGAATTCACAGTACTTAAAGATGAATTTTCAGTGTCAGTGTGAAACTCAGAGTGGGTTGGGCCAGGGCAGACGCCTAGTATGAGGGAGCAAACATAAGAACATAAGAATTAGGAGCAGAAGTAGGCCATCCAGCTCCTCGAGCCTGCCCCACCATTTAATATGGTTGTAGCTGATCTTTGTGAGACTCAGCTCCACTTGCCCACCCAATCACCATAACCCTTAATTCTTTTACTGTTCAAAAATTTATCTAGCCTTGCCTTAAAAACATTCAGTGAGGTAGCTTCAACCACTTCACTGGGCAGGGAATTCCACAGATTCACAACCCTTTAGGTGAAGAAGTTCCTCCTGACCTCAGTCCTACGTCTGCTTCCCTTTATTTTGAAGCAATGCCCTAGTTTCACCTGCTAGCGGAAGCAAACTCCCTGCCTCCACCTTATCTATTCCCTTCATAATCTTATATGTTTCTATAAGATCTCCCCTCATTCTTCTGAATTCCAATGAGTATAATCCCAGTATATTCAGTCTCTCCTCATAATCCAACCCTGTCAACTCTAGAATCAACCGAGTGAATCTCCTCTGCAGCACCTCCAGTGCTAGTATATCTCTTCTCAAGTAAGGAGACCAAAACTGCTCACAGTACTCCAGGTGTGGCCTCACCAGGACCCTATACAGCAGCTGCATAGCCTCCCTGTTTTTAAACTCCATTCCTTAGCAATGACAGACAAAATTCCATTTTTAATTGCCTGTTGTACCTGCAACCCACCTTCAGTGATTCATGCTTAAGGACACCCAAGTCCCTCTGCACCGCAGCATGCTGAAATTTTTTGCCATTTAAAACATAGCCCATTTTGCTGTTATTCCTAACAAAATGGATGACCTCACACTTATCAACATTGTACTCCATCTGCCAGACGTTTGCCTACTCACTTAGACTATCTATGCCCCCCTGCAGACTTTCAGTGTCTTCTGCACACTTTGCTCTACCACTCACTTTAGTGTAATCTGCATATTTTGACACACCACACTTCATCCCTAACTCCAAATCATCTATGTAAATTGTAAACAATTGCGGTCCCAATACTGATCCCTGAGGCACACCACTAGCCACTGACCGCCAACCAGAAAAACACCCATTTGCACCTACTCTTTGCTTTCTACTGGTCAAACAATCCTGTATCCATGCCAATACATTACCTGTAATACCGTGCAATATTAACTTTTGGAGCAGCATTTGGTGTGGCATGCAGTCAAATGCCTTCTGGAAACCCAAATACACTATACCCGCAGGCTCCCCACTGCCCACGATGTAAGTAATGTCCTCAAAGAATTCCACCAAATTAGTTCAACTTGACCTCCTCTTCATGAACCTGTGCTGGGTGTTCCCAATGGGAGAATTTATATCCAGATATCTTGTTATTTCTTCCTTAATGATAGATTCAAGCATTTTCCCCAGTACCAAAATTAAGCTAACTGGCCTATAGTTACCTGCTTTTTGTCTTCCTCCTTTTACAAACAGTGGTGTCACATTGGATGTTCCAGTCTGTGGAAACCACTCCAAAGCCCTGTGAATTTTGGTAAATAATTAATAGTGCATTTACTATTGTCTCATCGCGTCTTTTAGTACCCTGGGATGCATTTCATCAGGGCCAGGAGACTTGTTTATCTTTAGCCCCATTAGCTTGCCCAGCACTGCCTTCTTAATGATAATGATAGTTTCTAGGTCCTCACCTGCTATAACCTTCTTGCCATTAGATTTCGGCATGTTGTTTGTGTCTTCCACTGTGAAGACCAACACAAAATAATTGTTTAATGTCTTGGCTATTTCCTCATTCCCAGTTATTAAATCGGCCTTCTCATCCTCTAAAGGACCAATGTCAACCTTTGCCACTCTTTTACGATTTACATATTTATAGAAACTTTTGCTGCCTGTTTTTATATTTTGAGCTAGTTTACTCTCATAATCCATCTTACTTTTCTGTATAACTTTTTTTGTGGCTTTCTGTTGGCCTTTAAAGATTTCCCAGTCTACTACTTCCCCACTAATTTTTGCTCTTTTGCACGTGTTTTTGTTCCAATCTGATACTTTCCTTTATTTCTTTAAACATCCGTGACGGGCTCTCTCTTTTCCTACACTTCTTCCTTATCACTGAAATATACTTCTGCTGAGCACTGTAAAAAATTGTTTTGAAAGTCCTCCATTGTTCCTCAATTGATCCACCATTAAGTTTTTGCTCCCATTCTACCTGAGCTAACTCCTGCCTCATTCCTTCATAGTCTCCTTTGTTTAAGCACAGGACATAGGTACTGGATTTAACCTACTCACGCTCCATCTGTATTTTAAATTCGACCATATTGTGATCACTCCTTCTGAGAGGATCCCTTACTGTGATATAATTAATTATTCCTGTCTCATTATGCAGGACTAGATCTAGGATAGCTTGCTCCCTCGTAGGTTCCATTACATATTGTTCAAGGAAATTATCGCGGATGCATTCTATGAACCCCTCCTCAAGGCTGCCATGACCGACCTGGTTTGTCCAATTGATATGTAGATTAAAATCCCCCATGATGATTGCTGTACCATTTTTATGTGCTTATCTATTATCTATGTTTATTGCCTGCCCCACCGCGATGTCATTATTTGGTGGCCTATAGACCACACTTATCAGTGACTTCTTCTCCCTGCCATTCCTAATTTCCACCCAAATGGATTCAAATTTTTGTTCAGTAGAACCTATATCATCTCTCACTACCGCCCTGATAGCATCCTTAAAAATCAGAGCAACACCACCTCCCTTACCTTCCTGTCTGTCCTTCCGAACAGTTTGATACCCCTGGATATTTAACTCCCAGTCAAGACCATCCTGTAACCACGTCTCTGTAATGGCCATTAAATCATACCCATTTGCCATGATTTGCACCATCAGCTCATCCACCTTGTTTTGACTATTCCGAGCCATACAGATACAGTGTCCTTATGCCAGTTTTGGCACCTTCTTTTTGAGTCCTATTAACTCTATTACTAACAGCTCTTGAGCTCTCCTTCCCTTTATCTTTTTTCATAACTTTCAATGGAGTTGAAGCTGCCTCGTCACTGGCTGACCTACTGCTTTGCCTTCCATTGATGGCTATTCTCCCTCTAAGCTCACTTCTCCCTTCCCCCGCACTTACTAGTTTAAAGTCCTATTGACCACCCTATTTACCCTTTTCCCCAGAACACTGGACCCGGCCTTGTAAAGGTGGAGTCCATTCCAGCAATATAGATCCCTCCTGTCCCAGAACCATGGAGCCAGTGTCCCATGAAAAGGAAAGCCTCTTTCCCGCACCACTCTTTTAGCCACGTGTTTACTTCCCTGATCCTCACCTCCCTATGCCAATTTGCACATGGCTCGGGCAGCAATGCAGATATTATCGCTCTTGAAGACCTGTTTTTGTTTTAATTTTGTTCCTAGCTTTTCACAACCCTGAACCAGGTCTTTGTCCCTCGTCCTGCCTACGTTGTTGGTACCTATGTAGATCGTCCCCCTCCCTCTCTATTATCCTCTCAAGCCAGTCAGAGATGTCTCGCACCCTGGCACCGGGCAGGCAACACAGCATGCGGGATTCTCTATTTATGTATTTATTGGGTGGAAGCTTATCTTCCCAGGCTGCCCTCGCACTTTCTCCCGAACTCCCGCTGCTGAAACAACTGAAAGGCCATAGCAGCTGTCTACACTGCTCCCAGTTCCAGGGCACTTGTGTGAATGTAAAGGGGCAACGGCAGTGTGGTGGCATCTCCTGGAGTGCCAGTTATGACTGTGGGGTGTGCATGACCTTGTACAGGGGCGTCTGGGGGGTATCTACACTCAGAGTGACCCTGTACCAGGGAGTGAGGGGGTTATTTACACTCGAAGTGACCCTGTACCGGGGAGTGAGGGGGTTATTTACACTCGAAGTGACCCTGTACCGGGGAGTGAGGGGGTTATTTACACTCGAAGTGATCCTGTACCAGGGTGTGAGGGGGTTATTAACACTCGGAGTGACCCTGTACTGGGGTGCGATGTGATTATTTACATTCGGAGTGACCCTGTACTGGGGTGGCAGGGGTGAGTGAGGAGGGGTGTATTTACTCAGAGTGACCCTGTAGTGGGGCAGTAGGGGTGAGCGAGGAAAGGTGGGTATTTACTCAGAGTGATCCTGTACTGGGGCAGTGCGGGTGAGTTAGGGAGGGTGGGTATTTATTCAGAGTGACCCTGTACTGGGGCAGTAGTGGGGAGGGTGAGGGAGGGTGGGTCTTTAATCAGAGTTACCCTGTAGTGGGGCTGTAGGGGGAAACGAGGGAAGGGGGTATTTAATCAGAGTTACACTGTAGTGGGGCAGTAGGGGTGAGCGAGGGAAGGGAGTTATTTACTCAGAGTTACCTTGTAATGGAGCAGTAGGGGTGAACAAGGGAGGGGTGTATTTACTCAGAGCGACGCAGTACTGGGGTGGCGGGGGTGAGCGAGGGAGGGGGGGTATTTAATCAGAGTGACCCTGTTTCATGTTACAGTTGTATAAAACTTTTGTTCGGCCACATTTACAGTTCTGGTCACCACGTTACCAAAAGGATGTAGATGCTTTGGAGAGGGTGCAGAGCAGGTTCACCAGGATGTTGCCTGATATGGAGGGCACTAACTATGAAGAAAGCTTGAGTAGATTAGAATTATTTTTATTAGAAAGATGGAGATTGAGGGGGGACCTGATTGAGGTCTACAAAATCATGAGGGGTATAGACAAGGTGGATAGCAAGAAGCTTTTTCCCAGGGTGGGGCACTCAATTACTAGGGGTCATGAGCTCAACGTGAGGGGAGGGAAGATTAAGGGAGATATGTGCGGAAAGTTCTTTACACAGAGGGTGGCGGGTGACTGGAACACGTTGCCAATGGAGGTGGTAGATGCAGACATGTTAGTGCCTTTTCAGATGTATCTAGACAGGTACATGGATGGGCGGGGAACAAAGGGATACAGACCCTTAGAAAATAGATTATAGCCTTAGACAGGGGATCCTCGATCGGTGCAGGATTGGAGGGCTGGAGGGCCGAAGGGCCTGTTCCTGTGCTGTAATTTTCTTTGTTCTTTGTTCTACTGGGGCAGTAGGGGTGAGCGAGGGAGGGGGTGTATTTACTCAGAGTGACCACATTAAGGCCCTGTCCCCAGTGTGACTGGAAGCTGATGTCTAAGACCTCCACTTTGCCCTTCCTATAGGTTCCTGAAAACTGTCGCCAGAACATGGAGGAAGGGATCAGCCTCTTCTCACTGCTCCTCAACAACAAACATTTCCTTATTACCTTTGTCCATGCTCTTGAACAGCAGAAGGATTTTGCAGTACGGGACAGGTAGGTACACCCTGAGGCTGGCTGTCTCTGACAAGACCATTCACTACCCTGTGCTAGCGCCAGTCTCTACCCATGCTCCTTTCTCAGGGTGCTAGGAGTCACCACTACTGTTGGACTGCAGTCATACAGAGGGCAAGGGCAGAGTCTCCTTCAGTTCCTCTGTTACCCCCACCCTCCCCAACCCTATGCCCTGTCTAGGTAACCCCCATCCCTGTACCCTGTCTCTGTAACCTCCCATCCTTATGGCCTGTCTCTGTAACCCCTATCCCAATGCCCTGTCTCTGTAACACCCACTCCCCTACCCTGTCTGTGTTACTCCCATTCCTGTACCCTGTCTCTGTAACCCCCATCCCTGTACCCTGTGTCTGTAACCCCCATTCCTGTGCTATGTTTCTCTGTTACCCTCATCCCTATGCCCTGTCTCTGTATCCCTTATCCCTGTACCCTATCTCTGTAACACACCCACTCCCCTACCCTGTCTGTGTTACTCCCATTCCTGTACCCTGTCTCTGTCATCCCCAGTCCTATGCTATGTTTCTCTGTAACCCCCATCCCTATGCCCTGTCTCTGTATCCCCTACCCCTGCACCCTGTCTCAGTTACCCCCATTCATGCACTGTCTCTGTAAGCCCCATCCCTGTACCCTCTCTCTGTAACATCCATCCCTATGCCCTGTCTCTGTAACCTGTCTCAGTAACCCCCCTCCCTACGCCCTGTCTCAGTAACCTGTCTCAGTAACCCCCCTCCCTATGCCCTGTCTCTGTAACCTGTCTCAGTAACCCCCCTCCCTATGCCCTGTCTCTGTAACCTGTCTCAGTAACCCCCCTCCCTATGCCCTGTCTCTGTAACCTGTCTCAGTAACCCCCCTCCCTATGCCCTGTCTCTGTAACCTGCCTCAGTAACACCCCTCCCTATGCCTTGTCTCTGTAACCTGTCTCAGTAATCCCCATCCCTATGCCCTGTCTCTGTAACCTGTCTCAGTAATCCCCATCCCTATGCCCTGTCTCTGTAACCTGTCTCAGTAATCCCCCTCCCTATGCCCTGTCTCTGTAACCTGTCTCAGTAACCCCCCTCCCTATGCCCTGTCTCTGTAACCTGTCTCAGTAACCCCCCTCCCTACGCCCTGTCTCTGTAACCTGTCTCAGTAACCCCCCTCCCTATGCCCTGTCTCTGTAACCTGTCTCAGTAACCCCCCTCCCTATGCCCTGTCTCTGTAACCTGTCTCAGTAACCCCCCTCCCTATGCCCTGTCTCTGTAACCTGTCTCAGTAACCCCCCTCCCTATGCCCTGTCTCTGTAACCTGCCTCAGTAACACCCCTCCCTATGCCTTGTCTCTGTAACCTGTCTCAGTAATCCCCATCCCTATGCCCTGTCTCTGTAACCTGTCTCAGTAATCCCCATCCCTATGCCCTGTCTCTGTAACCTGTCTCAGTAATCCCCCTCCCTATGCCCTGTCTCTGTAACCTGTCTCAGTAATTCCCATCCCTATGCCCTGTCTCTCTAACCTGTCTCAGTAACCCCCCTCCCTGTGCCCTGTCTGTGTTACTCCCATTCCTGTACCCTGTCTCAGTAACCCCCCTCCCTATGCCCTGTCTCTGTAACCTCCATCCCTGTACCCTGTCTGTAACCCCCATGCCTATGCCCTGTCTCAGTAATCCCCATTCCTTGGCCCTGTCTCTGTAACCCCCATCTCTTTACCCTGGCTCAGTTACCACCATCCCTATGCCCTGTCTCTGTAACCCCCATCTCTTTACCCTGGCTCAGTTACCACCATCCCTATGCCCTGTCTCTGTAACCCCCATTCCTCTAGACTGTCTCTGTTACCCCCTTTCCTGTACCCTCTCTCTGCAACCCCTATCCCTATGCCCTGTCTCTGTGTCCCTTATCCCTGTACCCTGACTCTGTAACACCCACTCCCCTACCCTGTCTGTGTTACTCCCATTCCTGTACCCTGTCTCTGTAACCCCCATCTTTATGCCCTGGCTCTGTAACCCCCATTCCAATGCCCTGTTTCTGTAACCCCATCCCTGTACCCTCTATCTGTAACCCCCATCCCTGTGCCCCATTTCTGTAATCCCCTTCCCTGTACTCTGTCTCGGTAAGCCCTCATCCCTATGCCCTGTCTCACTTAGCCCAATTCCTATGCCCTGACTCTGTAGCCCCCATTCCTGTATTGTGTCTCTGTAACCCCCGTCCCTATGCCGTGTTTCAGTTACTCCCATTCTTATGCCCTGTCTCTGTAACCCCCATTCCTGTACCTTGTCTCTGTAACTCCTTTCCCTATACCGTCTTAGTTACCCCCATTCCTGTGCCTTGTCTCTGTAACCCCCATCTCTGTACCTTCTTGCTGTAACCCCCATCCCTATGCCCTTTCTCAGTTAGTCCCCATCTGTATGCCCTGTCTCTGTAACCCCCATCCCTATGTCTGTCTCAGTTACCCCCCCATGCCTATGTTCTGTCTCTGTCACCCCCACCCTCCCCCATCCCAAGCCCTGTCCCGGTCAACCCCCATCCCTTTGCCCAGTCTCAGTTACCCCACCCATACCCTGCCTCTGTTACCCCCTATCCCTATGCCCTGTCTCAGTTTTACCCCCCATCCCTGTGTCATGTCTCTCTGTTATCTCCCATCCCTATGTCCTGTCTCTGTTACCATCCCCCATCTGTGTACCCTGTCTCTGTTACTCCCCCATTCCTGTCCTGTGTTTCTGGTTGCAGCAGCAGCGCAAACGGGAGCTTCGACCAGGGGCCTGTCAGGAAGCCGGTGAGTCAGAGATGTTGAATCTTTAAAAAGCTTACCTCGAGCGTCGTGAATAAGCGGAGCGTACGCTGAGCAGGAGCGGACACGGGACCTCTGAGTAAGTGAGGTAATATATTTGTGTTGGTTGCATTACCCGAAACACTACTCGGGTAGTGTCTCCCACCCATCCTCCTCCTCGAACCAAAAAAATGGTTCTGTGCGACAGATTGGTAAGTTTATGTTTTATTCTTTATTTTTCATCAGTCTCTTTGGGAATTTAGAATAATGGGAACGGAGGTCAGGGCAGTTGAATGCTCCTCCTGCAGAATGTGGGAGATAAGGGTCACCACTAGTGTCCCTGCTGACTACATCTGCGGGAAGTGCACCCAACTCCAGCTCCTTGAAAACCACGTTAGGGAACTGGAGCTGGAGCTGGATGAACTTCGGATCATTCGGGAGGCAGAGGGGGTTATTGAAAGGAGTTACAGGGAGGTAGTCACTCCTCAGGTACAAGAAAAAGGCAGATGGGTTACAGTCAGGGGACGGAAAGGGAACCGGCAGGCAGAGCAGGGATCCCCTGTGGCCATTCCCCTCCACAATAAGTATACCGTTTTGGATACTGTTGGGGGGGACGACTTACCAGGGGAAAGCAGTGGGGCACAGGTCTCTGGCACAGAGTCTGTCCCTGCTGCTCAGAAGGGAAGGGGGAAGAGGAGCAGAGCAGTAGTCATTGGGGACTCCATAGTTAGGGGGACAGATAGGAGGTTCTGTGTGGGGACGAGAGAGATTCACGGTTGGTGTGTTGCCTCCCAGGTGCCAGGGTGCGTGATGTCTCTGATCGTGTTTTTGGGATCCTTAAGGGGGAGGGGGAGAAGCCCCAAGTTGTGGTCCACATTGGCACCAACGACAGAGGTAGGAAGAGAGATGGAGATTTAAGGCAGAAATTCAGGGAGCTAGGATGGAAGCTGAGAGCTAGGACGAACAGAGTTGTCTCTGGTTTGATGCCCGTGCCATATGCTAGTGAGGCGAGGAGTAGGGAGAGAGAGGAGTTGAACATGTTGCTACAGGGATGGTGCAGGAGGGAGGGTTTTGGATTCTTGGATTTTTGGGGCTCTTTCTGGGGTAGGTGGGACCTCTACAAGCAGGATGGTCTTCACCTGAACCAGAGAGGTACCGATATCCTGGGGGGGGACTTCACTAAGGCTATTCAGGTGCGTTTAAACTAATTCAGCAGGGGGATGGCAACCAAAATTGTAGTTCGAGCAAAGAGAAGGTTGAGAGTAGGGAGGTCCAAAATAAAGTTTCAGGGATGCAAGATGGCACCGGCAAGCAAGAAGTTGGTTTGAAGTGTGTCTACTTCAACGCCAGGAGCATCCAGAATAAGGTCGGTGAACTTGCAGCATGGGTTGGTACCTGGGACTTCGATGTTGTGGCCATTTCGGAGACATGGATAGAGCAGGGACAGGAATGGTTGTTGCAGGTTCCGGGATTTAGATGTTTCAGTAAGAACAGAGAAGATGGTAAAAGTGGGGGAGGTGTGGCATTGTTGGTCAAGGACAGTATTACAGTTGCAGAAAGGATGCTTGGGGACTCATCAACTGAGGTAGTATGGGCTGAGGTTAGAAACAGGAAAGGAGAGGCCACCCTGTTGGGAGTTTTCTATAGGCCTCCGAATAATCCCAGATATGTAGAGGAAGGGATAGCAAAGATGATTCTCGATAGGAGTGAGAGAGACAGGGTAGTTGTCATAGGGGACTTCAACTTTCCAAATATTGACTGGGAACAGATAGTTTGAGTACTATAAATGGGTCAGTTTTTGTCCAGTGTGTGCAGGAAGGCTTCCTGACACAGTATGTAGATAGGCCAACAAGGGGCGAAGCCACATTAGATTTGTTACTGGGTAATGAGCCTGGCCAGGTGTTAGATTTGGAAGTAGGTGAGCACTTTGGTAATAGCGATCACAATTCTATTATGTTTACTTTAGTGATGGAAAGGGATAGGTGTATACCACTGGGCAAGAGTTATAGCTGGGGGAAAGGCAATTACGATGAGATTAGGCAAGATTTAGGGAGCATATGATGGGGAAGGAAACTGCAGAGGATGGGCACATTAGAAATGTGGAGCTTATTCAAGGAAAAGCTCCTGTGTGTCCTCGATAAGAATGTACCTGTCAGGCAGGGAGGAAGCTGTGGGGTGTGGGAGCCGTGGTTTACGAAGGAAGTGGAATCTCTGGTCAAGAGGAAGAAGAAGGCTTATGTTAGGATGAGATGTGAAGACTCAGTTAGGGCACTTGAGGGTTACAGGTAGCCAGGAAAGACCTAAAGAGAGAACTCAGAAGAGCCAGGAGGAGACATGAAAAGTTGCTGGCGGATAGGATCAGGGTAAACCCTAAGACTTTCTATAGGTATTTAAGGAGTAAAAGAATGCTGAAAGTAAGATTAGGGCCAATCGAGATTAGTAGTGGGAAGTTGTGTGTGGAGTCAGAGGAGATAGGGGAAGCACTAAATGAATATTTTTCGACAGTATTCACTCTAGAAAATGACAATGTTGTCGAGGAGGATACTGAGATACAGGCGACTGGACTAAGTGGGAATTGAGGTTCACAAGGAAGAGGTATTAGAAATCCTACAGAGGGTGAAGACAGATAAGTCCCCTGGATTGGATGGGATTTATCCTAGGATCCTCTGGGAAGCCAGGGAGGAGATTGCCGAGCCTTTGGCGTTGATCTTTAACTCGTCATTGTCTACAGGAATAGTGCCAGACAACTGGAGGATAGCAAATGTGGTTCCCCTGTTCAAGAAGAGGAGTAGAGACAACCCTGGTAATTATAGACCAGTGAACCTTACTTCAGTTGTTGGTAAATTGTTGGAAAAGGTTATAAGGGATAGGATTTATAATTGTCTAGAAAAGAATAATTTGATTAGAGATAGTCAGCACGGTTTTGTGAAGGGTAGGTTGTGCCTCACAAACCTTATTGAGTTCTTTGAGAAGGTGACCAAACAGGTAGATGAGAGTAAACCGGTTGATGTGGTGTATATGGATTTCAGCAAGGCCTTTGATAAGGTTCCCCACAGTAGGCTATTGTACAAAATGCGGAAGAATGGGATTGTGGGAGATATAGCAGTTTGGATCGGAAATTGGCTTGCTGAAAGAAGAGGGTGGTAGTTGATGGGAAATGTTCATCCTGGAGACCAGTTACTAGTGGTGTACCGCAAGGGTCAGTGTTGGGTCCACTGCTGTTCGTCATTTTTATAAACGACCTGGATGAGGGCGTAGAAGGATGGGTTAGTAAATTTGCAGACGACACCAAAGTCGGTGGAGTTGTAGACAGTGATGAAGGATGTTGTAGCTTACAGAGAGACATAGATAAGCTGCAGAGCTGAGCTGAGAGGTGGCAAATGGAGTTTAATGCAGACAAGTGTGAGGTGATGCACTTTGGTAGGAGTAACCGGAAGGCAAAGTACTGGGCTAATGGTAAGATTCTTGGTAGTGTAGATGAGCAGAGAGATCTCGGTGTCCATGTACACAGATCCTTGAAAGTTGCCACCCAGGTTGACAGGGTTGTTAAGAAGGCATACAGTGTTTTAGCTTTTATTAATAGAGGGATCGAGTTCTGGAACCAAGAGGTTATGCTGCAGCTGTACAAAACTCTGGTGCGGCCGCACTTGGAGTATTGCGTACAGTTCTGGTCACCGCATTATAAGAAGGATGTGGAAGCTTTGAAAAGGGTGCAGAGGAGATTTACTAGGATGTCGCCTGGTATGGAGGGAAGGTCTTACGAGGAAAGGCTGAGGGACTTGAGGCTGTTTTCGTTAGAGAGAAGAAGGTTGAGAGGTGACTTAATTGAGACATGGAAAATAATCAGAGGGTTAGATAGGGGGGATAGGGAGAGCCTTTTTCCTAGGATGGTGACGGTGAGCATGAGGGGGCATAACTTTAAATTGAGGGATGAAAGATATAGGACAGATGTCAGAGGTAGTTACTTTACTCAGAGTAGTAAGGGAATGGAATGCTTTGCCTGCAAACGGTAGTAGATTCGCCAACTTTAAGTATATTTAAGTCGTCATTGGACAAGCATATGGACGTACATGGAATAGTGTAGGCTAGATTGGTATGACAGGTTGGCACAACATTGAGGGCCGAAGGGCCTGTACTGTGCTGTAATGTTCTATATTCTATGTTCTCTGTTACTCGCTCATCCCTGTGCTCTGTCTCTATTATCTCCCATCCCTGTGCCATGCCTCTGTTACCTTCCCCCTACTCCCCAATCTCTATTACCCTGGCTAGCTCAGTTGGGTGAACAGCTGGTTTGTGATGCAGAGCGACACTAACAGTGTGTGTTCAATTCCTACACCAACTGGGGACACCATGAAGGGCTCTCCTTCTCAACCTCTCCCCTTGACTGAGGCATGGTGACCATTGGGGTGAACCACCATGTGCCGTCTCCTTCCAATGAGAGAGCAGCCCTATAATTCTCTGAGATGTTACCGTAGAGTACAAGAGCAGGGAGGTGATGTCAAAATGGTACCAGAGCCTTGTTTAATTTCAGTATTGCATACCGCTGTGGGCAACATATTATAGGATAGATGTGAATATATTGGAGAGAAAAAGAGAGAGACAGAGCTGAAGTGATTTACGAAAATAGTTCAGAGAATGAGAAACAATGAAAATATGAGCAACAGTAGACCCTTTGAGCCTGCTTTGCCATTCAAGAGAATAATCCAGCTCAGTACCTATTCCTGCTCTCGCACCTTTGGTCCCTTTCGGCCCATGAACTATATCAGACTCCTTCTTGAAAATATTCAATGCCTTGGCCTCAATCTCTGTCTGTGGCAGAGAATTCCACAGGCTCCCAACTCTCTGGGTCAAGACACTTCACCTCGTCTCAGTCTGAAATCTACACTTCTACGTCCACCTTTACCTCTCACTGTGTCAGATAGGCAGCCAACAACATCAAAAACCCCTCTTCCCCACCCCCCACCCCCACCTCCATGTTTCTGTCCCTCCCCACCTCTTCTGCCCCAACCTTGGGCAGAAGATACAAAAGCTTAAACACACGGCCCGACAGATTCAAGAACAGCATTCTGAGCAAGGGTGACCCCACCTGAAACTTTAACTCTGATTTCTCTCCATAGATGCTGCCAGACCTGCTGAGCTTTTCCAGCAATTTCTGTTTTAGGTTCAAGAGCAGCGTCTTTCCCCATTGTTATCAGCTTATGAATGGACCTCCCCAGCTTCCAATTTAGTGTTTATCTCGCTCTTTGTACACCATCTCTGCAGCTGTGACACAGTATTTTTGCTCTGTTCTATTGCCATTATGTAGTTTGTATGGTACGATCTGCCAAAACAAAACTGTTCACTGTACCAAAGTCCGTGTGTCAATGATAAATCAAATCAAATTAAATCAAAATGGCCCACCCCAAATCCTTAAACTGCGACCCCTGGTTCTGGACTCCCCAGTCATCAGGAACATCCTTCCTGTATTTACCCTGTTCCACTCATGTTAGAATTTTGCAGGCTATTGGAAACTTCAGCTATGAGGATAGGGTACAGAAAGTTGGCACTGTGTTCACTGGAGAGAGAGAGGGCTGAGAGGAGATTTGCTGGGGGCTTTCAAAATTCACATGGAGAGTGGATAAGGAGAAATCGTTCCTGCCTGTGAAAGGAACAAGGAAAACAGGGGATAGATTCAACAATGATGCTCAAACAGAGCAAAGTGGGAATGAGAGAACAATCTTTTCCAAGTAGTGAACAATCAGGGTGTTAAGTGCACAGTCTGGAAACGTGGGGGAGGCGGGTTCAATCCAGGCATTCAAGAGGGGCATTGAGTGGTTATTTGAGTAGAAATGGCAAACAGGGAATGGGCAAAGGCTGCTGATTGGCACTAGGATTAGGGCTGGAATGGCCTCTTCCCACACCATAATGATTCTGTGATCTGGGGATAACACTGCGTGCTGTTTGTTCCCCCGCCCCCACCCCCACCGCTGCCCAGGTGTAATTTGGCTTCTTTACTGACCATCGCACTGCACGGGAAGCTGGAATACTACACCAGCATCATGAAGGAGCTGCTCGTCGACCTCATCGATGCGTCAGCCTCCAAGAACCCCAAGCTAATGTTACGGCGGACGGAGTCGGTGGTGGAGAAGATGCTCACCAACTGGATGTCCATCTGTATGTACAGCTTCCTCAAGGTACAGACTGACAGCCATTAGTGAGCCCTGCCCTCTGCCCCACAAATGCAGGTCCACTGAGAAACACAGACACCACCCCCTCGCCCTATCCAGGGACTGGAGAACACTATGACGGGCACTGGAACCGCTGGTGCTGACTGGTAGTACTGTACCCAGTGATGTTGTACTTAGTGCTGCTGTAACCATTGGCTCTAATCATTGAGGCTATGCCCACTGGCACCATAACCACTGGCACTAGTTGAAGACATTGTACTCGGTACCGCTGTACCCATTGATGCTGTGCTCATTAGGATTGTAACTCGTGACAGCATAAGCACTGTCGCTAACCAGTGATACTGTGCTGGGTGACACTATAGTTAGTGACACATTGCCCAGTGATGCTGTATGCAAGTGATGCTGTGCTGGGTGACACAGTAGTTGGTGACACAGTGCCCAGTGACGCTGTACCCAGTGATGCTGTGCTGGGTGTCACTGTAGTTAGTGACACAGTACCCAGTGACTCTGTACTCAGTGATGCTGTTGCCCGTGGCAGTCACACTGTCGTGTGATGCTGAGCTGTCATATGGATGTAACAGTCACTCTCCCTTGAACTGTACCTTTCACCGTCTGTGTGTACTGGATTACAGGACACTGTGGGAGAGCCTTTCTTCTTATTACTGTGTGCCATGAAGCAGCAAATAAACAAAGGCTCAGTGGATGCCATTACAGGAAAAGCTCGATACACCCTGAATGAAGAGTGGCTCCTCAGGGAGAATATTGAAGCGAGACCGATGGTAAGAAACGAGCAGAGCACCATGGACTGGACAGGAACGGCGGGGAGGCGAACAGTGTGTGCTGGACAGGAACAAAGGGTAGGGAGTGGAAGGGAAGGGAGGGGAACACTGTAGACTGGACAGAAACAGGAGAAGGGAACCCAGTGGAGTGGAATACAGTAGTGGCGGGAGTGGGGGGTGGGGGGTGGGGGGGGGGTGGGTGGGTTGTGAACAGCTTATGAATAGAGTGGAACACTGACTGATGTTCAGTCTCATAGTTCTCCTGGGTGCTAACAATGCTTTGGGGTTGAGGATAGGTTTTGGAGATTATGGCAAGAGGCTGGGAGTACAGTTCAGTCTCAGAGTTGGGATTGATATGCCCCTGTTGACACGGGGAGTGTAAATGCAGCGTGACCTGTTTATGCAGCGTTTCCTCTGCATGGAGACTCCATAGAACATTCCACTCAGACCCCCGCAATTACCCTGTATTTCCCGTGACCAGTGCACCTAGCCTACGCATCCCTGGATACTATGGGCCATTTAGCACCTAGTCCACCTAATACAGGTAACCTGCACGTCCTTGAACTGTGGGAGGAAACCCACACGGACACAAGGAGAACATGCACACCCGACCCAGACAGTCGCCTGATGCTGGAGTCGAGCCTGATTTCCTCACCCTCTGAGGCAGCAGTGCTAACCACTGTGCCACCGTACCAGCCTGCTTGGTTGCTTCTCAATGCCATCCTTTGTTCTTGAAGCACAATTTTTCTCTTGATTGGAAACAACAAGTTCACAATAAAATGGGCTATAAAGGCTGCCAGGCAACAGAGTGCCCCAGGTAGACAGATTATAATTCTGACTGCGCAAACACCTAGCTTTCGGTTAATCAGAGAGAGAAGCAATAGGATTAACACAGTGAAAATGTCATAATGTCCCATTCTTCCCAACATGTTTCAGGAGCTGTGTTATCAATGCATTGGGTTACAGTCAGTTTTGAAAACATGCGCTCGTAACTTCAGTCATTCTGTTTCAAAATGTGCTTATTTCAAAATTTCCAGGAAGCTCAATATATAACACAGACTGAGCATCATCTTAAAAGATGCAGGTCAGACTTTTCAGGAGATAGATGAAGAAACAATAATTCGCACAAGAAGGGTCAGCGGACCCGAATCGTAAACTCTGCTTTCTCTCTGAAGATGCTGCCAGACCTGCTGAGTTTCTCCAGCAATTTCCTGTTTTTGTTTCTGATCCTCAGCATCCGCAGATTGGTATAGGGTTTACAAAAATAAAACTCAAAGGCAGGCCTCTCCCTTTACCCACTGGCCCGCTACAGGTGCTGCATTATGGACTGTACAATGACTCTCTGTACCTCGACTCCCACAGAACCTCAATGTGTCTTTCCAAGGCTGTGGAATGGACTCCATCACAGTCCGTGTCATGGACAGTGACTCCATCAGCCAAATCAAGGAGAAGATTCTGGAAGGATTTTACAAAAATGTGCCTTTCTCTCAGTGGCCCAGAGTAGAAGATGTGGATCTGGGTAAGTGATTGCACTGAGCATATCCGGTATGTGAGAATGGGAAATCACTGCAAATGCCTGTGAACACCAGTGGGCCCAGTGCTCATTGTGAATGCCAGAGACCGGGCCCAGCATGAATCCCAGAGACTGGACCGTAAGCCCAGCGTGAATCCCAGAGTCCGGCCCTGTGCCCAGCGTGAATCCCGGAGACTGGGCCCAGTGTGAATCCCAGAGACTGGACCGTAAGCCCAGCATGAATCCCAGAGACCGAGCCCTGTGCCCAGTGTGAATCCTATAGACTGGGCCCTGTGCCCAGTGTGAGTCCCAGGGACTGGGCCCTGTGCCTGGTGTGAATCCCAGAGACCGGGCCCAGTGCCCAGTGTGAATCCCAGAGACCGGGCCCAGTGTGAATCCCAGAGACCGGGCCCAGTGTGAATCCCAGAGACCGAGCCCTGTGCCCAGTGTGAATCCTATAGACCGGGCCCTGTGCCCAGTGTGAGTCCCAGGGACTGTGCCCTGTGCCCAGTGTGAATCCCAGAGACCGGACCCTGTGCCCAGCATGAACCCCAGAGACCGGGCCCAGTGCCCAGTGTGAATCCTATAGACTGGGCCCTGTGCCCAGTGTGAGTCCCAGGGACTGTGCCCTGTGCCCAGTGTGAATCCTATAGACTGGGCCCTGTACCCAGTGTGAGTCCCAGGGACTGGGTCCTGTGCCTGGTGTGAATCCCAGAGTCCGGGCCCAGTGTGAATCCCAGAGACCGAGTCCTGTGCCCAGTGTAAATCCTATAGACTGGGCCCTGTGCCCAGTGTGAGTCCCAGGGACTGTGCCCTGTGCCCAGTGTGAATCCGATAGACTGGGCCCTGTGCCCAGTGTGAGTCCCAGGGACTGTGCCCTGTGCCCAGTGTGAATCCTATAGACTGGGCCCTGTACCCAGTGTGAGTCCCAGGGACTGGGTCCTGTGCCTGGTGTGAATCCCAGAGACCGGGCCCAGTGTGAATCCCAGAGACCGAGTCCTGTGCCCAGTGTGAATCCTATAGACTGGGCCCTGTGCCCAGTGTGAGTCCCAGGGACTGTGCCCTGTGCCCAGTATGAATCCCAGAGACTGGGCCCAGTGCCCAGTGTGAATCCCAGAGACCGGGCCCAGTGTGAATCCCAGAGACCGGGCCCAGTGTGAATCCCAGAGTCCGGGCCTAGTGTGAATCCCAGAGACCGAGCCCTGTGCCCAGTGTGAATCCTATAGACTGGGCCCTGTGCCCAGTGTGAGTCCCAGGGACTGGGCCCTGTGCCTGGTGTGAATCCCAGAGACTGGGCCCAGTGCCCAGTGTGAATCCCAGAGACCGGGCCCAGTGTGAATCCCAGAGACCAGGCCCTGTGCCCAGCATGAACCCCAGAGACCGGGCCCAGTGCCCAGTGTGAATCCTATAGACTGGGCCCTGTGCCCGGTGTGAATCCCAGAGACCAGGCCCAGTGTCCAGTGTGAATTGCAGAGACAGGGCCTGTGCCTGGTGTGAATCCCAGAGCCTGGTAATAATGTGGTAATGCTGTAAATGAACATGGGGTAAAGTTCATTGTGACAGAGCTCCCTTTTTCCTTGGTAGAGTGGTTTGCATCAAGTAGTGACAGCAGGATCCTGCGGGACCTAGACAACACGTCTGTGATGGAGGACGGCCGAAAGAAGCTCAACACCCTGGCTCATTGCAAGGTGAGGAGCAGCTGAGACAAACAAACTGAACCAGTTTATGTGCCAGCCCAGAGAGCCTTCGCTGCACTGCAGGGTCTAACCACCCTCTCCCAGAATCTGCCTTTACTGGGATAGAATCATAGAATCCCTACAATGTGGATGTGTGCCATTCAGCCCATTGGGTTTGCACTGACCCTCCGAAGAACGTCCCTATACACCTGTATCCCTCATGCAGATGGCCTCAAGGCCCTCCGCTTCTTCCTGTCCCGCAGGCCCGACCAATCCCCCTCAACCGACACCCTCATCTGCCTAGCCGAACCCGTCCTCACCCTCAACAACTTCTCTTTCGACTCCTCCCACTTCCTACAGACAAAGGGGGTAGCCATGGGTACCCGCATGGGCCCAAGCTATGCCAGCCTCTTTGTAGGTTACGTGGAACAGTCCCTCTTCCGCACCTACACAGGCCCCAAACCCCACCTCTTCCTCCGTTACATTGATGACTGTATCAGCGCCGCCTCTTGCTCCCTAGAGGAGCTCGAACAGTTCATCCACTTCACCAACACCTTCCACCCCAACCTCAAGTTCACCTGGGCCATCTCCAACACATCCCTCACCTTCCTGGACCTCTCAGTCTCTATTTCAGGTAACCAGCGAGAAACTGATGTCCATTTCAAGCCCACCGACTCCCACAGCTACCTAGAATACACCTCCTCCCACCCACCCTCCTGCAAAAATTCCATCCCCTATTCCCAATTCCTCCGCCTCCCCCGCATCTGCTCCCAGGATGAGGCATTCCACTCCCGCACATCCCAGGTGTCTGCGTTCTTCAAGGACCGCAACTTTCCCCCCACAGTGGTCGAGAATGCCCTTGACAGTGTCTCCCGCATTTCCCGCAACACATCCCTCACACCCCACCCCCGCCACAACTGCCCCCAAGAGGATTCCCCTCGTTCTCACATACCACTCCACCAACCTCCGGATACAACGCATCATCCTACGACTCTTCCGCCATCTACAATCCAACCCCACCACCCAAGACATTTTTCCATCCCCACCCTTGTCTGCCTTCTGGAGAGACCACTCTCTCCATGACTCCCTTGTCCGCTCCACACTCCCCTCTAGCCCCACCACACCTGGCACCTTCCCCTGCAACCGCAGGAAGTGCTACACTTGCCCCCACACCTCCTCCCTCACCCCTATCCCAGGCCCCAAGATGACCTTCCATATCAAGCAGATGTTCACCTGCACATCTGCCAATGTGGTATATTGTATCCATTGCACCTGGTGTGGCTTGCTCCACATTGGGGAAACCAAGCGGAGGCTTGGGGACCGCTTTGCAGAACACCTCCGCTCGGTTCGCAACAAACAACTGCACCTGCAGTGCCACAATGATGCCACCCGAAGGTTGCAGGAACAGCAACTCATATTCCACTTGGGAACCCTGCAGCCCAATGGTATCAATGTGGACTTCACCAGCTTCAAAATCTCCCCTTCCCCCTACTGCATCCCAAAACCAGCCCAGTTCTTCCCCTCCCCACCACTGCATCACAAAAGCAGCCCAGCTCGTCCCCTCCCCCCACTGCAGCCCAGCCTGTCTCTGCTTCCCTAACCTGTTCTTCCTCTCACCCATCCCTTCCTCCCACCTCAAGCCGCACCTCCATTTCCTACTTCCCACCTTATCCCGCCTCCTTGACCTGTCCATCTTCCCTGGACTGACCTATCCCCTCCCTACCTCCTCACCTATACTCTCCTCTCCACCTATCTTGTTTTCTCTCCATCTTCGGTCCGTCTCCCCCTCTCTCCCTATTTATTCCAGTTCCCTCTCCCCATCCCCCTCTCTGATGAAGGGCCTAGGCCCGAAACGTCAGCTTTTGTGCTCCTGAGATGCTGGTTGGCCTGCTGTGTTCATCCAGCTCCACACTTCGTTATATTAGTGTGTCTGTACTAGTTTTGTGACTGTTCTGATGATAAGGTATAATTTATATGCAAATATATTAATATCATCATTTGCAGTTTGGATTTCAAAACAGAAGCAGATGGATGCTGGATATTTCTGTGAAGGGTTTTCATTTTCAAACGAAAGGTCAGAGTGTCCTTCTGGAAGAGTGAATAAATCAAATGATTTATCAAATAGCTGGTGTTAATAGAAAGCTGTTTGCACTGTTTGGTCTCTGACAGGTAGGGTAAACATGCGTAAGAAGGATATTATTAAGTTGGAGAGAGATCAGGAAAGATCAACCAGGATGTTGCCGAGACTAGTGGGTTTGAGTTATAAGGGGAAGCTAGATAGGCTCAGACTTTTTCCATTGGAGCATAAGAGGTTGAGGGGTGGCCTTATAGAATTTTACAAATTCATGAGGGGCACAAGTAAGGTAAATAGCAAAGGTCTTTTCCCTTGAGTGGTTGAGTTCAGAAGGGCATATTTTTATGAGGAGAAAGATTTAAAAGGGACCTGAGGGGCAGTATTTTCACACAGAGGGTGGCTCATATGTGAATGAACTGGCAGAGGAAATGGTAGATTCAGGTACAGGTGCAACATTGAAAGACATTTAGACAGGTAAGAAATAAGAAAGATTTAGAGGAACATGAGCTAAATGCAGGCAAGTGGGACTGGTTTAATTTGGAAAACTTGGTCGCCATGAGTGAGTTGGATTGAAGGGTCTGTTTCCATGCTATGTGACTCTATAATGTTATAACAGCTTGAACTTCATGTGAAAATGTCTCGATGATTAACCAACACATGAATGAAACAAAGTAACACTGAGCCAGACCTCAATCTGCATTTTACCATAAATCAGGGACGTGGTTGATGCTGTCTGCCATGTGACACTGTGGCAGTGACCTTTCACTTCTGTTTCCAGGTCCCTGATGGAGCATCATTGGCCATGAGCTTGAAGGACAAGTGGGATGGTACACTCGGACGAGGTAGGTCTGATCACAGCTGGATCCCCAATTACAATGACATTCCTGGAGTCATGGAGAAGGGAAAATGTAGGGAACACTTCAAGAGACAGATACAGCTCTAAGAGATCTGGGAGTAAAAACAGGAGCTGCAAAAAGCCCAGGAGGTAAAAACATGAGTATGAGTGGCCAAGGGGATATCTACAGCTTGTGAATGATACAGAAGCTGTGAATAGGTCAGGGGGCAAATACAGGGATATAAATTCTAGAGGGTAGGTAAAGGAGGTATGAATGGCTCAGGAGTAAATATAGGGGGTATGAATGGTTAAGGGTAAGTATAGGGGGTGTGAATGGTTCAGGGTAATATGGGGGTGTGAACAGTTCAGGGTAAGTACAGCGGTATGAATTTCAGAGAGTAAAGGAGGTATGAATGTCTTAGGGGTAAATATAGGAGGTATGGATAGCTCAGGGATAAATGCAACTCTCTGAGTGTCCTGGGTAGAAAAGTTAACTTTTCTAAAAATTTTCTTTAAAAATTTATTTTAAGTATAATTTTAGTGACGTGTGAACGAGGAGGCCTTAAATCTCTTAGGCATCCACCTTTTACACTGTTTCATGGATACTTAGACTGATGTTTGTTTGGTACAGAATGGGTAACCTCACACTTTCTTGTGTTTAAATCCATCTGCCAAGTCTTGCTCACTCAGCTTATTTAGTTCAAAGGTTCTTTATTGTGGTATCTAAGTCATAAACAAGTACGGTGAATAATTGTGACCCCAACATAGATAGCTGTGGGACACAACTAGTAGCTTACTTCCAATCTCATTGCACACTATTATCTACATTGTCTTGTCTTACTGGCTAACCAATCTTCTGACCAAGTCAATAATTTCCCTTCAACTTCACGAGCTTTAGTTTTAGCTAATGCCAGTTTAGGGTATTGAACGAATACAAGTGAATGAAGCTAATTTACAGGAGACCCTTGATCTAATGGAATGACAGAATAAGTTCAAAGGGCCAAATGGCTTTCTGTTCTGTTCCTAAGGGCCGTGTTAAACAGTGATCCTTCCTGCTTTGAGGCAAGCAATTGGTTAGGCTCTTTGATGGTCACTGGCAAGGCCACTATTTGGTTGCCAACCCTAATGACTGAGCTGAGTGGATTACAAGGGCATTTTAGGGTCACCCACACTCCTGGGGCTCTGTGGCATCACAGGTAGGGTAAGGATCCAGATGGGCTTTCATATCAATCAAGTACCGTTTTGTGGTTACCTCAGTGAGGATGGGATTTCAATTCTTGATTTATCGACTGAATTTAAATTCCCCAACTTGTCATCATGGTGGGATGTGAACCCATATCCCCAAAGTACCAGGACCTGGGTCACTGCCACTACACCACTGTCTCCTCTCCTTTCTTCCAATTAAAGCTGATGCAAGATCAACCCAGAAAGTTTAAGATCAATATCCGCATCCTGTTCCAACCATATTCCACAGCAAAAATGGGGTAACGTTGACTCTTCTGAGTTTATTTAGATCATAGGTATGCATGCATTCAAATGTACCCTTTAAATGATCTTTTATTCTTTTGCAGTAAAGGACTTGGACACTGAAAAATACTTCCATTTGGTGAGTGCCTGTTTACTTACTCTCACTCTGAGTAGCTCAGAGCCTTTTGCTTGCCTCTGCAATAAACTCTAATTCTGTGCACCATCCCTGGATAACAAGCAGACAAAGCGGAGATCCCAAACAGGAGGAACACTCCACCTTACCAACTGGCCCAATAGGTATCTGCTCTTCATGTGGGGAATGAAATGGACTGGGCTTCACTTGAAGAACCCACCGTCCCTGATACATGACGATCTCAATCCCCAGTGCTGTCATTTGTTGGGATTTATAGTTTGACTGCAGCTGAACTCGGAGTGATGAATTGAAATCGGATTTCTAATACTGTCTGATTTTGATGGTGGGTAGCTGTAGCACAGGCTAGAGGAAGCTTTGATCCGAATGTACCTGAACTGAAGACAAATTTTAATACAGCTAGTAACATTTGATTGATTGATTTATTGTCACGTGTACCGATATATAGTGAAAAGCTTTGTTTACGAATGCTACAGTCAGATCACAGCAAGCAAAAGATGTACAGATCAAAAAGATTTAGAGGCATGCAGGTTACATTGCAGGTTACATTATTTGAGGCCAAAGTCCATTCATCAGTCTGATAATGGCCAGAAACAAGCTGTTCCTGAACCTATTGGTGCTAGTGCCCAGGCTTCTGCACCTTCTGCCTGATGGAAGAGGTTGCAAGAGATCATTACCGGGGTTCGATGGGTCTTTGATGATGCTGGCTGCCTTTCTGTGGCAGCGAGCCATGTAAATAGAGTCCATAGATGGAAGGTTGTCTTCTGTGATGGCTTGGGCTGTGCACACCATCTTCTGTAGTTTCTTACCGTCCGAAGCAGAGCAGTTGCCGTGCCAGGCCGTTATACACCTGGACACTCTGCTTTCAATGATGCATTTGTAGAAATTAGTGAGGGACATTATCGATACCTGAGGAAGAAGAGGCATGTTGTGCCTTCTTGACTGTCGCATTTATGTGTGAAGTCCAAGACAGGTTGTTGGTTATTGTCACTCCGAGGAGCTTGATGCTCTTCGCTCTCTCAACCTCAGATCCGTTAATATAGATGGGGGCATGTTCTCCTCCTTTCTTTCTGAACTTGATGATCTGAAGCCTTTGTCTAAGCAAACCCCACCCCCAACCATACCATCTCCTGCCCTATCCTCACCCTACATCAATCTGTCTCACCTATTGCCATCCTGATCCTCTTTGGTCTATCCTGATCCACATCAGTATTGAGTTGCACTCGGTTCCTGATCCATCAAAACTTTCCCTTCCTCACAAACCAGGTCCTTCCAAATGATGAACTCGTTGAAACAAAGAAATCTCACAAGCACAGTCACCGCAAGAAAGTTTTACCAGAGATTTACCTGACCAGGCTGCTCTCCACCAAGGTACGGTACAGAAGACATGAGAGCTGCTACACGACTCACTCAGAGTCCCAAGACAAGGATTGTGCGTGTGTATGTAAAACAGAGAGCATGTTGGTACCTGTGTTATGTATACATGTGTAAGAGAGAGTGTGTGAGAGAGGGGGATTGTGTATCTGTGTCAACGTTTACAAGCCTGTTTACATTGGGTTTCAGGTATGGAAGTGCAGTTAATTGTGGATGTGAATTTCCAAAATCCTCACTCCCTTCACATCAGCTCAGGTGCTAACACCGCAGCCCTGAAAAACATAATAAATTAGGATTGGAAAAGCTACTCCCAGAGGTTTTTTACTATGGAGGATCATGAGTCTTTGGAGCTCTCTTGCTCAGAAGGTGGTGGAAGCTGGGTTTTAAATATTTTTAAGGTAAAGGTAGATAGGTTCTTGATAAGTAAGGGTTTCATGTGGTGAGGAATGTGGATATGAGGTTATAATCAGATCTTATTCAATGGTGGAACAACCTTATGTGACCACATAGCCCACTCTTCAAATTATAGTCACATTGCCCCTTCCCATTCAATGGTGTTACCGCCACTGAATCCCCCACTATCAACATCGTAGGGGTTACCAATTTCCAGAAACTCAACTGGGCTCACCACATAATCACAGCGGCTACAAGAGTAGACCAGAGGCTATATAGGGAAAACTGCAGTGAGTAACTCACCTCCTGACTCCCCAGAGTTTGTCCACCATCGACAAGACATAAGTCAAGAGTGTGATGGAATGCTCCCCACTTGCCCTGAATGGGTACAGCTCAAACAACACTCGAAAAGCTTCACACCATCCAGGACAAAGCTCTTGGAAATACATTACTGTTCCTTCACTGCCTTTTTCCACATCCAGACAACCATCATTCCCTCACACTGACTCAGTTCCTACTGTTTCTAGGGCACGCTGCAGAAGTTCCTGGACGATTTGTTCCGAGCTGTGCTCAGTATCCAAGCAGTGAAACCTCCATTTGCAGTGAAATATTTTTTTGATTTTCTGGAGGAGCAGGCTGAGAAACGAGGCATCACTGATCCGGACACCCTGCACATCTGGAAAACCAACAGGTGAATGAGTAACTTTACAGCAGTATCCTGTTCATTCCTACACATTATGGCCATTAGAGTATCACTGCTCTGTTGATATGTGGGGAATTTCGACTCATATAGAAGCAGAATTTGAAGAATTCACTAATCTCACCAACGACCAATCTCATTCTGTTAAGTCTAAGAGAAAGCATTCATTTCCCAGACATGACATATTTAAATTGGTACAAGATAACATACTTAACTTATCAACAAATGGAGTCAAGCAGCATCAAAACAGGCCCTTTGGCCTATCATATCTATACCGACCAACAAACACCAAACTACACTAAACCCATTTCCCTGAACTTGGTCCATAGCCTATTATGCGTTGGCTTTTTAAGTGCTCATCTGAATGCTTCTTAAATGTTTGGCATGTCCACTTACTAATTTGTATAGATGCACACATGGATATGTCACAACATAGTGTGGCAACTGCTCTTCCCAAGACCATGAGAAACTACAGAGAGTCATGAACCCAGCTCAGACCATCACACAAACCAGCATTCCTTCCATTGGCTTTGTCTTTACTTGTCACTGCCTCGAGGAAGCAACCAACATAACCAAAGACCCTTCTCTCTTCTACACTCTTCTGCTAGGCAGAAGATATAGAAGTTTGAATATACATATGAACAGAAACAAGAACAACTTCTTCCCAGCTGTTATCAGACTTTTGTACACACCTCTCAAATGTTAATATTGATCTCTCTCTCTCTACGCCTTCTCTGTGGCTGTAATACTGTATTCTGCACTCTGTTCTGCTACCCTGATACACTTTGTTTGGTACAATCTGATATCGAGCACACAAAAACAACACTTTTTCACTGAGTCATCATACACATGACAACAATAAGTCAAACTCAAACTCGAACTTTATTGTTACGAGAGTACCTGACTCCACCACCCCCTCAGGCACGTGTTCCATGTTTCTACCATCCTCTGGGCCGGAAAAAGATTTTCCTCATAACTGCTTAAAACTCTGCCCCTGCCTCTCGTAATTTTGTGTGCCTCAATCAGATCCACCCCTCAGCCTCCTCTGCTCTCGGGAGAACAAACCCAGCCTATCCAGTCTCTCCTCATAACTGAGAGTTCCTATCATAGGCCACATCCTGGTGAATCTCCTCTCCAATGCAATCACATCCTTTCAAAAGAACAGTGACCAGAATTGCTCACAGTCACTTCATCTGGTTTTACAACCAATGCTTTATAAAGTTATAACAAGTTTTCTTTGCTCCTATATTCTATGCACAGCTAATGAAACCCACCATCCCTTCCTCACCACCCTGTCTACCTGTGCTGACAACTTCAGGGATCTGTGGATTTGTACACCACGGTCCCTTTGTTCCTCAGCATGCACTAAGGGCCTACAATTCATTGTCTGAATCCTTCCCCTATTCAACCTCCCAAAATGCATCACCTCATACATATCAGGATTAAATTCCACCTGCCATTGCTCTGCCCAGTTTACCAGCTGATCAATATATCATGAAAGTCAGAGACCATCTGCCTCACTAACAACAGCACCGCCAGTTTCTGTACGTCATTAATTATATCTTCAATCTCCATATTGAAGTCATTAAGTCCATGCTGTCCATCCATGATCAATCCCAGCTTTTCCAAGTGTTGATTAACCCTGTCTCTCAGAATTCTTTCCAATAATTTCCCTACCATTGACGTCAGAGTAACCAATCTGTAATGACCTGCCCTATCCCTGCTGCCCTTCTTGAACAAAGGGACCATATTAGCTATCCTACCGTCATCTGACACTTCACCTGTGGCCAGTAAAGTGTTAAAAATTTCCAACAGGCCGCCAGCAATCTCCTCCTTTACCTCCCACAGTTGCCTGGGATACATCTCCTCCAGCCCTGCAAGTTTATGCATCCTTATGCATGCTAAAACATCTAATACCTATTCCTCATTAATCTTAATGTATTCTAGAACCTCACCATCCCAGCTGGAATCCCCAGCTACAATATCTTGCTCCTCTGTGAATACAGATGAGAAATATCCAGCTAGGACCTCGCTCAAGTTCACTGAATTCCCACCCTTTCCCTGTTAATACTCTTACTCTTAATATACTTCAGAAATGCCTTGGGGCTTTCCTTGATTCAGTCTCCCAAAAGTGCTTCTTGGCCCCTCTTTGCCCTCCTAGTTTGTTTTCAAGCACCACCCCCCACACTCTCACAATACTGTTTTTAATGCACTACACCTGACATATGCTTCTTTCTTTTTCTTTATCAAACTCTTGATATCCCTATTCGCATGTAGGTTCATCCGCAAGTAGCTGTTCCCTGTCTATTAGCAGACCCTGCCTAATTATGATGTTTTTGTTTTGTTTTTTTTAATTAACTGCTGCACACTTCTACATGGAAAAACCATCACCCGAAATATTCTTTCCACAGTTTGTAGTGGTGTCACATTGTATGTTTGTATTGAACATTGTTACTGTAGGTCTAATAATTCACGGTATACAATGTGATAACACATAATCATAAATCTTTATGAAATAAAGCTGTTCACAATTAAATTATACAATTAACAGAACGTTCATTACGGTATCACTCCTTACATTTCACCCAAATTGCAGTCTCCTAAATTCTGATATCTTGCACCTAAATCCTTGACATTCATTTGCAATTATCTCAGTTGTCCTGTTCTGGTAGCTGAGTATTCTTTTGTTGAAATGCTTAAAGCTGTTCTCTCCCCTTTACAGCAACTCTATTCCCTTTCCGAATGTCTCTCCACTAATCACTTTGCAGGCCCTGTCTCCAGTTTGCAGATTAAAGGACCAAGAGGAACCTGATCTGTCATTCAATGAGACCATGGTTAATCATTGACCACAATGCCACCTTTCTGTAAATATCTTCACATCCCCATCCCCCCTAATGTTATTAGTCTGCAGAAATCTATGAATGCCTGACTTTAACCTGGCTCAACGACTTGAGTTTCCACTGGGTTTGAGAAATCAAAAAATACCCAACTCCTTAACCTACATACACCCACCCAGTCACACCCTGTAAGGATTCTTTATGTTTCAAAGAGATTCCCCTTCATTCTTCTAAACCATATGAAATACAGACTCAGCCCCTCTCCTCATAAGATAATGCAGCCATCCATTTATTCTTCCTTAGGTAAGAGGATTAAAACTGGACACAACACTTCAGGTGAGATCTCGCAGAAGGCTCTAATGTAGCCGGACATCTTTATTTTGTACTCAAACCCCCTTAGGGATGACAATTATTTGTTTTTCAAATTGCTGCACCTTGCTTGCGAGCTTTGACTGACTCATGGACAGGGACACCCAGATCCTTTGGAACACCCACTCTCTTCCGGTTAACAAAATATTCTGCCTTGCTAGATAACAAGGTGTGGAGCTGGATGAATACAACAGGCCAAGCAGCATCTTAGGAGCTGTGTACATCCAGCTCCACACCTTGTTATCTCGGATTCTCCAGCATCTGCAGTTCCTATTATCTCTGATACAATTCTGCCTTGCTGTTGCCTACCTACCAATGTGAATAGCCTCATACCTGTTCACATTAGATTTCACCTCCATTTCCTAGCCCACTGACTCAGATTGTTCAAGTCGCCTTGAATCTTCCTCTCATTTCTAACACAACATCTGTTCGCACTCAGTTAGGTCCCATCAACAAACTTGGAAATATTATAATTTGTGCCCCTCACCTTGATATTTTCAATCAACCTGTCCAGGAATGTTATGACACATCTCTAGAGCAGATAAGCTTAAACCCTGGCCTCTTGGCTCAAATGGAGGGACACTACCACTGCGCTACAAGAGCCATTTTTCCATATTATTTATAAAGACTGTGAACACTTGTAGATGTAACACAGTATCACAGAGTCTGCAGTCATGAAAATGAACCATTTATTGCTACTCTCCGTGTTCTCTCTGTTAACTAATTCTCAATCCACACTCTTATAGATCACTCAATCTCGGAGAGTCGTAGAGATATACAGCACAGAAACAGACCTTTCAGTCCAACACATCCATGCCGACCAGATATCCTGTATAAATCTAGTCCCATTTACCAGCATTTGGCCCATATCCCTGTAAATTGTACCTATACATTTACCCATCCAGATGCCTTTTAAATGTTGTTATTGTACCAGCCTTTGCTATTTCCTCTGGCAGCTCATTTACACACACCACCACCTACATGAAAAACTTGCCCCTTGGGTTCCTGTTAAATATTTCCCTTCTCACTTTAACTTATACCGTCTAGTTTTGGACACTCCAACCATTTTAGTTACTAGCCTCCAGTGTGGGTCATTCACAAGTGCCTGCTGAGAATCCAAACGCACCACGTCCACTGGTTCTCCCTTTTCAAGGCAGCAAGTAATATCCTCAGAAACGTTCCCAGTTCAGCTCTGCTAAGAATTCCACGTATGGAGTCAGGTTGCTGTCATGAAACTTTCAGAGTAATGTGTAGTTTCTCCTTCCTTCCCAGCTTGCCGCTGCGTTTTTGGGTGAATATCCTGAAGAACCCGCAATTTGTTTTCGACGTGGAAAAGACTGACCATATGGATGCCTGCCTGTCTGTCATAGCCCAGGCATTCATTGACGCCTGCTCCATTTCTGACCTGCAGCTGGGCAAGGTAAAAACCCAGCTGAGCCAACTACTCGGGAGGAATGACAAGCCGGAATGTAATCGTGGGGGTTATACAAAGAATATTAGATACCCGGGAGTGAGTTACACACTGCAATCTAATTGAGAGGTTTGGAATGGTTTGTATAAAGAATAACAGATTCCTGGGAATGAGTTACAGACTGAAATCTAATTGAGGTGTTTCGGGTGGTTTATATATGGAATAACAGATACCTGGGAGTGAGTTATAGACTGCAATTTAATAGAGGAGATCAGAGGTTTATATATGAAATAATGCATACCTGGGAATGTGTTACAGACTGGAATCTAATTGATGGATTCGTGATGGTTTATATAGAGAATAAAAGTTACCCAAGGGAGAGTTATAGACTGGAATGTAATCAAATTAGAATGTGGAAAATGTCAGAAGCTTTTATTAAAGACATTACATCAGGGCTGCTAAAACATAGTTCAAGGTAATCAGGCCAATTCAACATGGTTTTGTGAAAGGGAAATTATATTTGACCAGAGCAGAGAAGGGCATTGAGCTTCATCCTACAGCACTTGGTATTCCTCCAGGTGGTGAGACCTCTGACCAAGCTCCACTGCTGGTCCTAGGAAATGAGGAAATCCTGTCTTTACATCACCCCATACAGCATTACTGCAAGCTTCCTGCCTGCACGGTCTCAAGCCAATTTCATTCCCCCACCTCCACCTGCCCTGCCCAAACAACTGGTAGAAGCTGAATGGGGCAGCTCTAGACTGACTGTGCGTGTCCACCTGTACATCTGGATTTAAATCAGAACGCCAGTGAATTCTGGGATCTCTGGCAAGGAAAAGTTGCACAAGGAATGGGGACAGCAGTCAGATCAGACACACTGTAGGTACTGAAAGACCAACTGGAGCAGCAAGTCTGGTAAGAAGTGATGAGAAACTTCATGGTTAGGATCTCTTCACAAAACTCAATCTATCTTGCATTTAATCAAATAAAAAGTACCATAAGATTCAGCTCAGAGAGTATAACATTGGAAGTTGTCCGTCTTGGGATGAAGACTCAAAAAGGAAACGTATTTACGATAAAAGCATAGGGGTTGCAGAGCTCTGATGTGCAGAGATATCAGGGTTTCCTACTGCAGGAGTTGCAGAAGGTTAGTGCGCAGATGCAGCAAGTAATCAGGAAATTTCTGAAGAAGGGTCTAGGCCCGAAACAACAGCCTTCCTGCTCCTCTGATGCTGCTTGGCCTGCTGTGTTCATCCAGCTCTACACCTTGTTAGCTCATAGAATGTTATGTTTTGTGAAGGAAATTGAATACAAGAGTAAGATGGTTATGCTTCAGTTATACATTGGCGAGACATCACATCTGGAGTACTCTTTACAATACTGGTCACCATATGTATGGAAGGATGTGAATATGTTGGAAGCAGTTTAGAGAATGTTTATTAAACTGAAGCCTGGAATGGGTGGGTTGTGTTCTGAGGAACGGCAAGACAGGCTAGGCATGTAACCTTTGGGGTTCAGAAGAGTCAGAGGTGATTTGATAGGATTTTATAAGTTTCGGAGGGATCTTCATTGGGTGGACATGGAGGGGATGTTATGGGAAAATTCAAGGTCACTGTTTGAAAATAACAGGTTGCACAATGAAGTCAGAGATAAGGAGCAATTTTTTTCTTCCAGAGTCACGAGTCCTTTGAAAGTTTTTTTGTCAAAAGGCAGTTGCAATATTGTTCAGGAAAAAATGGATAGATTCATGACAAGCAAGGATTGGAAAGGTTATCAGGGGCTGGCCAGGAATATGGAGTTCTCAGATCAGCCAGTACCTTCTTAAACAGTGGTGTTTGGGGGCGCTGATAGCCTACTGCTGAATCATATTTTCACATGTCCTGGCAACAGATCATCATGCAGAACCTAGTGTTATTTTTTTTCCTTTAGGATTCACCAACAAATAAACTCTTATATGCAAAGGAAATCCCAGAGTACAAGAAAGCTGTGCAGAGATATTACAGAGAGATCCAGGAAATGATCACATTGAGTGAACAGGAGATGAATGCTCACCTGGCAGAGGAATCTCGGGTAAGCAGCAGAGACTAAGAGGAAGGTCATAGAGGAAGCTTTACCCTGTATCTAACCCTGTGCTGTCCGTCTCCTGTGAGTAATTGATGGAGAGACAGTGTAGGGGGAGTTTTACTCTGTACCTAACTCCATGCTGTCCCTATCCCGGGAATGTTTGATGGGGACAATCTAGAGGGAAATTTACTCTGTATCTAACCCCGTACTGTCCCTGTCCCGGGAATGTTTGATGGCGGACAGTGTAGAGGAAGCTTTACTCTGTACCTGACCTTATGCTGTCCCTGTCCTGGGAATGTTTGATGGGGAACAGTGTAGAGGGAGCTTCACTCTGTACCTGACCTCGTGCTGTCCCTGTCCTGGTAGTGTTTGACGGGGCGACAGTGTAGAGGGAGCTTTACTCTGTACCTGACCGCATGCTGTCCCTGTCCTGGGAATGTTTGATGGGGAGAGCGCCATTGGAGCTCTGTATTTGTTGCAGGAACAATGAATATGGTAAATGTGTCTTGTTCCTCTGTGTTGAAGTCTGTCTATTGATGAACTGAATCAACAAGAAAAGTTGGCCTTGCCTTGTGTCAGTAAGACGTAGCACAACAGGGTTTCTGAATTCGGAGCGTTCTCTTTTTACCTTGTCTACAGAAATACCAAAATGAGTTCAACAATAATTTTGCCATGGCTGAAATCTACAAATATGCCAAGAGATATCGCTGCCAGGTGGGTCTAATGTATCTGTCAGTTCCTGTTGTTCTGTTTTGCAGAAGGTGGTAGCTGTGAATGTGACAGGTCATGTAACTAATCAGAGCCCCCTACATAGCCTTCTGTCCCTATCTACAAGCCCCACCGTCACTCCTTCCCTACCACGTAGATAAGGCATGTAGGCACACCCACAAATACTCCCCTCTCATTGCTCTTATCAGTACACAATCAGGCTCAGATACAGTCAGGCTCATTAACCCTCAGGGAGACACACATTTACTGGGACACAGACTCGCACACACGCAAACTGAGTCATCCCTTACTCGCACACATGCACTGATATAGGACCATATGAATTAGGATGGGAAACAGGCCAGTCAACCCTTAGAGCTTGCAATGTCCTTCAGTAAGATCATGGTAGCTCAGATCTCTTAGTTTCCTCCCAGTTCCCATAAGCCTTGAGAATCTAAGTCAGCCTGGAATGCAGCCTGCACTGGGCTTTGCTTAGAGAATTAAAAAGTCTAAGGAGTCGAGTTCAGATGCAGCAAGTCTTATCACTGGGTTTCCCCCTATATGCTGAAATGAGAAGCAAAATACCAACAGCAGTGCGTGCCACAAACCCTGTTTCCATCTGCTGCTGCAGCTCCTCCTGCTGGCAGATACTGTCAATCACATGTCAATCTTACACCATCCACGCTCACCTATTCCACCCTCACCCCATCCTCCCTGACTCCCTTCCACCCTCACCCCATCCTCCCTGACTCCCTTCCACCCTCACCCCATCCTCTTTCACCCCCATTCCACCTCACCTCTTCCACCATCACTCCGTCCTCCCTCACCCGCCTTCCGCCCTCATCCCTTTCCCATCAACCCTCCTCCCTCACACTGTCTAATCACTCCCTCCTCCCTCACACATTATACCATTGCTCCCTCCTCCCTACCCCCATTCTCCTTCACCCCCATCCTCCCTCACACCTTCTACCATCATTCCTTCCTCCCTCATCACCCCCTCCTCCCTCAGACTGTCCTCCCTCACCACTCCATTCTCCCTCACCCCAACCACATTGCTCTGTGTCTTTTACTGTCTAACCGTTTTCCATTCCCTCATTTTTGGCCTTGACCAGGAGCTCTCCATGTCTCCACGGTATGGGAGCGAGCTCCCAAAATCCCGAGATAGTAGGAACTGCTGATGCTGGAGAAGGGTCTAGGCCCAAAACGTCAGCATTCCTGCTCCTCTAATGCTGCTTGGCCTGCTGTGTTCAACCAGCTCTACACCTTGTTATC
The DNA here is from genome assembly GCF_030684315.1 of Stegostoma tigrinum. Lineage (NCBI taxonomy): Eukaryota > Metazoa > Chordata > Chondrichthyes > Orectolobiformes > Stegostomatidae > Stegostoma > Stegostoma tigrinum. Next base: position 67,591,122 of record NC_081364.1, on the reverse strand, counting down.
CCAAAATCCCGATCTCACTTCGAGACGTCACTGATGAGACTTCTCTTCACTCACTCAGTTTCATCTCTTCTCCACTTGTCTCCTGCTCTGAGGGTAGAATTTTGTTGGTACTAATCTCTCGCTGCCACATTTCAAAGGGAGCAGTAGTCTCCCACATGTCCCTCCCATAAATTCACCCCCCAGAAAGTGAGGGAGAGTGGAGGTTACTGTCCCAGAGTCCTGCTGCCATTAGGAACAACTTTCAGTGGTTTTGAGATGTCGGAGAAAAACAACATTTGAAAGTCTCAATTGTGAATGTTGGCTGCTGTTATTTATTCTCCCGTCCCTTTCCCTGTCCCCTCTCTGCCTGTCCCTCTGTCTCTGTCTGTCTCCCCCTCTCCCTCTCCCCCTTTCTCTGTCTCTCTGACTCTCACTTTCACCACTTCTCTCTCTCTCTCTCTCTCTCTCTCTCTCTCACTCACACACACACACACACACACACACACACACACACACACACACACACACACACACACACACACACACACACACTCCCCTCACCCCTCACCATTTCATATTCTCATCCTTTGTCTCTCTCTGTCTCTCTCCACTTTCTCTCTTTAATTCTTCATACCCTCTCTCTCCCCCCACCCCCTCTCTTTCTGTGTCTCCTCCACCCCCCTCTCTCGCTTTCTGTCTCTCCCCATCTCTGTCCATCTGACTTCCTCTCTCACTATTTTATACTCTCACTGTCCCCCTCTCTCACTACTTCATGCTTTCATTCTCTCTCTCTCTCTCTCTCTCCACTTTTTCTCTCTCTCTCCCAATTTCATACTCCTGCCCTCACTCTCCCCCACTCTCTCGCTGTCTGCCTCAATATTTCACACTCACTCTCTTTTTCTGTCCATCCAGGTGATGCATGCGTTGGAATCAAACTCGCTGACCAGACGCATGCAATTCCAACACAAGTTTGAGCAAGTGATTGCATTAATGGAGGACAATATTTATGAATGTTGTAGTGAAGCCTAGCTGAAGGAGGCTGACTGACTGAGTACATTATCCCCTACACCTCCTAACACTGACAACTTTTGATAGACTGGCTCCCATGCCAGCTAATGCTGTTCGATACCATCCCACCCCACTGATGTGAAACGAACTATGTGGTAGACCTGGCAGTGACGATGGGCATGGAGGATACTGGCCAGTGAACAGACCCTGACGGCCAGTGATGTCAACAGATAGTGCCACACATTGCAGACGTCACCTCCGTGTCTGATAGGTGGTCAACCAGTGCACCAAGGGAATGGCAAGGATAGGGTGTTCTTTGAAAAGTGTGAGGGTGTGGGGTGATGTGATGGTTGCTGTCTTCAGCCTGAGAGCAACTGCATCAGGCAGGCCTCTGGGAGCACAGTCCAATCCCAATCGGAGGGCAGCAGCAACTGGCAGGTGCTGAGGTGGGGTGGGGTGTGTGCCAGTCCATCATTAGTGTGGAACCAGGATAAAAAGGAGGGTAGAAACTGTACTCAGAGTGGGCGTCGATAATCTCAGGGTCCGATCAATTGGGAATGGGGGAGTCATCCTTTGACAGCCCCTTCCTTCTCAGGGATTCACTCCAGATCTTAGAGGGAGGGGGGGCTGCATTACGATAGGTTTTGGGGTGGGGGATGGTGTTGGTATTACTGTATAGATGAGGCATTCTCAGTGTTGCACAGGGTCAGATCAGTTTGATGTGTTTCCCAATTGAAGGCTGGGAACTTAGATTCTAATGTTAGACATGTTTAGTTGCTTCCAAACTGTGTATTGGGAGGTGGGTCGGGGTCGGGGTTGGGGGTGGGTCGGTGGTCTATGTTTAATTTTACTGATGTGACTGATTAAACCTAATGTACCTAACTACTGACAACTTACTAACCAAAGTGGTTTAATGTGTACTAATGGGGCTGGTTTTCCAAGGAGTGGGGAGGGTCCCATAATGGGAACGGGATTTCTGCGCTCCAATAGGATGGGAAACACAGGAGGCGGCCTCCCGGATCAGGACTGCCCCTCAGCCTCAGACCCCTGTGTTCATCCCAGGATCAGACTAGGGCAGCAGGTGTGGGCGGTTCTGCAGCTAGTGTAATGCAGACATTTTGGGTTAGCTCATCCCCATTCCCACCAGCAGACAGGAATGGTGTCTTCCCAACATAAGACAACCAGGAAACCAAATGGAAGGCCATCACTTCATTCAAGCCATAGAGGTTCCTTGGAAAGCCAGAGGCTGAGGCCTTCATATTTTCCAGGACAAAGCATATCTTAAGAATATCAAACAGGAACCTGGCCTACTTGCTAGTATGAGTGGGTCCATTATGCAGCTGGAGTGGCCATCTCCCAAGTCAGGAAAGGCCTCTCTGTAATAGTCAGGATCCACTCCTGGATCAAGGTGAATTTATCAGATTGTATAGGACCTCCATTTGGAAAGATATGAATGCCAGCAGAATGATTAATGTTTTCCCTCAGGCAATCTAGAACTGGGTGAGGACCTCCATTTAAGAATAAAGCGGGGGTCTTTCTTTTTAAGACTGAGATGAGGAGGAATTCCTTGTTGGAGATTCAGGAATCCTCTTCTACAGTGGAGGCTGGGTCATTTCCAATGTGTTAGACCATTCTGATGGACCAGGATGTGGAGAACAGTTGGGGTGGGGTGGTGGTGGGGTGGACCACTGAAGCTCAAATCAGAGCAATTTGATTGACCATTGGAGCAGGCTTGAAGGGCTGAATAGCCTCCTCCTAGCTCTTGTTTCTGATGTGTTCCTGTATGCACGTGCATTTTATTTAACCTTTTTGTTTGTGAATCAACTGTTCAGAGATTTTATTGTACACCTCTGGAGAAGGTGGGACTTGAAGCTGGCTTCCCAGCAGAGGGATAAGAACTCTACCATAGTGCCATTTTATGCAACCATTGTGCAGTTGTGCTAAGATGCACTGAGCTGGGGTAAATTGGCTTGGTGTAGATAATGGCTTTAAGCTTTTGTTTTGCAGTTCAAAGGGTGACCGAACTCTCACCACTGTTACGTGCCACTGATTGGTGGATAGATGGCATTGGAAAAATGGGTCCTAAAAATCAGTGGAACACCCTGCCAGGGATAGTGTGGACATCATTTCAATGCATCAGACCAGCTTTGTAAGACTTTCTTGCTAATAAATTTCTTTTTCCCCCTCCCCCCAGTGGCTTGCTCTCATTTTCTCTGGCCCAATAGACAGCTTGGTGTCTGAACCTAGTACCCAGTTTGCTGGCATCGCTCATTACAGCAGCTCCTTAGGTGTCATCTGCCTTTAAATGATCAGAAGTCACATGACATCAGGTTATGGTCCAACAGGTTTTTTTGAAGTCACAAGCTTTTTGAGCACTGTTGCTTTGCCAGGTGAAGTCATGACAAAGGGGCAATACTCAAAAGCTTGTGATTTCAAATTAACCAGTTCGACTGTAACATGGTGTCACATGACTTCTGACCTTGTCCGCCCTCGTCCAACCCCAGCACCTCCACCTTTAATGATCCTCATCATTCACTTGGTAGAACCCTTCTTCCTAAATCAGGGTCATTGTTGTAGAGTAGACCAGGGATTGAATTTTTTAAAAAAAAAACTTTCAGGTTGTGGGCATTGCTAGGTAGGCAACTTTTTTTCCTCCTTTTTATTCACTTACAGGTTGAGGGCATCGCTGGCCAGGCAGCATTTATTGCCTCTCGGCCGTTCAGAGTCAACCACGTTGCTGTAGGCCTGGAGTCACATGTAGGCCAGACCAGGTAAGGATGGCTGTTGCCTTCCCTCATGGACATTAGTGAACCAGATGGGTTTTTCCCGACAATCAATGGATTCAGAATCACGGGACTCATAATTCCAGATATTTATTGACTTCAAATTCCACCACCTGTCAAGGCAAGATTTGAACCTGGGTCTCCAGAACATTATCTGGATTGCTGGGTTAACAGTCCAGTAATAATACCACTAGGCCATTGCCTCCCCATTTATTACCATAATTAACTGCTCAACTAAGAGTCAAATACATTGATGTGAGTCTGGAGTCAATTTGTAGGTCTGACCAGATACAGTTGACAGTTCCCTTCCCTAAAAGGACACTCGTGAATCCAATAGGTTCATGGCTATTGTTAAACTCTTAATTCTAGATCTTTATTCAATTCAAATCCCACCCTGGAAGTATTTATTCAACTCCCAGCTGTACGTTAGTTATTGAACCAGGTTCCAGCATCATAATAGCAAAAAATTGCTGACCACCTTTTCCATGTAAGGAAAATCCGTCTTCATACTGCCTCTAGCTGCAGTGGAGGCATTGATCAAAATATTCCAGAATTCTAAATTCCTGAGGGTTTCAGCAGATTGGAAATTTGCTAATGTGACAATAGACCAGTTAGCCAAACATCTGCCATTGGGAAAATGCTAGTCCCTGAAGGAAGAAAGAGCAAAACATTGAGAAAAACTTCAGAGAGGATCAACATTAGCTTATTTCTCAAATATGATTGTTTGGTGAAAGGGCAGATTCCTTTGAGGATATAATAAAGCAGTATTAATAATAGAGAACAGCTAGATGGTGTGTGTATAGGATTTTGTAGAAGGCATTGAAGAAGTGCCACATTCAAAAAAAGTTATTCCACATGGTAGAAAAATTGCACCATTGGCATCATGAGTGAGTAAATACAAGCATTGATTAACACAAGACAGACAGGATGAAATGAGTTTAGGTAGTAGAGTTCAACAAGGATCAGTCCCAGGACCTCGCTAGATTTAATCATTAAGAGGGGGCCAAAGTGTAATGTATCCAAACTTGATAATCCATTTAGTTTTGTGAGGACATGTGATGAGGATCAAAGGAAGCTGCTAGGCAGAGACTTAGCACAGGGAGTCTAACATTGAAAGAGAGAAGTCAGTTTCTCTAGTGTTCTCAGGAGTTAGATATGCAGCATCTCAGTATTTTGCTTGCCCCCATGTAACTTCATGGGATTGAGTCAATACTGGAGGATTCCCAGGGCAACAAATTGTATACCACTGGTGTGACGTCTGGTCAGTCTTACTGATGGGACAGTACAAACCAGGGATGGCAGTGGTGTTGAACGGACACTTTAAGCTGTCATTTTGAATTCACTTGACCAGTTGCAATTTGCAACTATAGAGAAACGCTCCAAGCCTTGATTGGCCCCAGCCATCCCTACTACTATTATGTGAAAAGTTTGGAGGGAGCCAAATTCTTAAAATGCATTTGAGATAGCGTTTTACGAGGTAATAATGGGTAAGGTCCGAACAAGAGAGAGGGAGTTGTCCAACCTTAAAATTTTAGTTAACATATGCTGGGCCAGCATTTTGTGGACAGTGATCATAGCTGTTAGATTCAAGATTGAGGGGAGAAAAGAGCAAGGATGAGTTGAAGTTAAGACCAGATAAATTTGCCTAGATTTTCTTGAATTAAGTAAAAAACACACGTACAACACCTTGCATCTGGCAGGACGATTACTGGCATATTCTTCAAATCACCAAACTCTTCATCCAGCCAGCACATTCTTCAAGGATGAATGATCCTTTCAAAAGGTCTTGCTGTGAAGAGTTTCTTCCAGAGGCCTCAACACATGTTCATTACAAGTTGATTTCATTTAGTTCTAAGATCCTTTAAAAGGCAGATTGAAGAAGCTATACTAGAGAAAGGCAGTCTAGTTTCTGGAACACCATTCAGCAAGCATTTCATTGTTCATACTGACTGCAAACCATTACAAGTCTGTCGAAAATCTCTTAAATGCATCTCCAAGGACTAATGGACAACAAGAATACAAAATGTAAAATCCAAACCATGCTCTTAGCCTGCTTCCAAATCCCAGCATGAACAAGACAATTTCCTGTATAGAACAAGTGGGTATGATCAAATTGGAGTGGGAAGATGCACTAATTGGTTTGGCTCTGACCCAAAAGCAGATTCAGCAAGCTACAAGCAGCACAAAAAAAACTTTGCGCACATTCAGTCCTTAAACAAACCCTATCCCTTCTGCTTAGAGGGGAACAAGGACCTTCCACTGTTGAACTTTAAAAGTCAAACAACCTCAGTGCTCAGGTCACAGAATGACTCAGAGATCAGTGTGCATTCCACTGAAAGTAGAATAGACATCATGAAGACAGCAAGTCTAGGAAACATGGTCAATGACAATTAGCCTCAACTGGCAACCTTTCCTTCCACACAAGGGCTGTCTAGACTGAATCATTAGGTATATTCAAGGTAGAGATTTTTAAAAAATATTAAAACAAATCAGTAAGGGAATCTAGAGTTAACATAGAACATTACAGCACAGTACAGGCCCTTCGGCCCTCATGTTGTGCCGACCTATCATACCAATCTGAAGCCTAACACCAACACTATTCCACGTGCGTCCATATGCTTGTCCAAATGACGACTTAAATGTACCTAAAGTTGGCGAATCTACTACCGTTGCAGGCAAAGCGTTCCATTCCCTGACTACTATGAGTAAAGAAACCACCTCTGACATCTGTCCTATATCTTTCACCCCTCAATTTAAAGCTATGCCCCCTCATGCTTGCCGTCACCATCCTAGGAAAAAGGCTCTCCCCATCCACCCTATCTAACCCTCTGATTATTTTGTATGTCTCAATTAAGTCACCTCTCAACCACCTTCTCTCTAACAGAAACAGCCTCAAGTCCCTCAGCCTTTCCTCGTAAGACCTTCCTTTCATACCAGGCAACATCCTACTAAATCTCCTTTGCACCCTTTCCAAAGCTTCCACATCCTTCTTATAATGCGGTGACCAGAACTGTACGCAATACTTGAAGTGCGGCCACACCAGAGTTTTGTACAGCTGCAGCATAACCTCATAGTTCCGGAACTCAATCCCTCTATTAAAAGCTAAAACACTGCCTTCTTAACAGCCCTGTCAACCGTTGTGGGGAAAACACAGCTTGATTCAGATCAGAGATAGTAGGAACTGCAAATGCTGGAGAATCTGAGATAACAAAGGTATGACTATGTTTAAACACCTTGTTATCTCATTCTCCAGTATCTGCAGTTTCTACTATGCCTTGATTCAGATCTATGCTTGGGCTAAATGACAAAACTGGCTCAATAAGCTGAATAGCCCAATTTTGGGCATGTCTCACGGTGTTAAAATCATTCTAAACAGTGGTGAAGATTGAAACTGACATTCATCATGTTTACCAATAGTTGGTGTCACTGTTTCACCAATACCTTTGGTGGGAACCAAGGATACTCCTTGTGCAACAGTTTCCCCATTGGCTGTGCAAAAGGTCAGACAAACCACCACCCTGAAGAAAGCCGGGTATGAAGTGTGTTTCACTCCTCACTAGCATCAGACCACATCATACCATAAGCACAGTGAAGATTACAGCCCTGCAGGGTAGTATAAGACAATCTAGTCAAAGCAAATTTCCCCTCCCCAGCAGGCCTGTGGAGGGGACAAATCTAACCATTTCTCTGCACACAGACTTGGAGGAGACAAAGTATTAAAACATGGACAGACCAGTGTGAACCAGGACAAGAGTTAAAGATTGTTTGTGCAAACAGCCCTCAAACCTATGATGAAGAGTCAAGTCTACATCATACAGAGTCATAATGCACAATAGTCAAGACAAGAAACTGATGTAATTCAATCACGTGGATGTGAAGTCTGATGCAAGAAATTGTGTTATATGCACTTTGATACCTACAGAAGAGATGTAGACCAGTCTTCTGCAATGTAAGGAGCTGTACTGCCAAGTCTCACGAACTACATAATGACAATTTAATGGTCCTTGAACTGCCCAAGTGCTGTTAGCACAAGATCTATATTATTCTTTGTAAAAGTTTCAGAAAGGAGCTCCGTTTAAAAGGGAAATTCATCACAAGCTTCAGACGAGGAGTGTACCATTATAAAAACACTTGGATGACATCATGACATGATCACCCTGTATACAAAATGTATATATTACTGTAGTTATTGCTACTGAAGGAAACCAGGCTGCTTCAGCTCTGCATACTCAGCAAGAGACTAGAATCTTAGTGAGAATGGGGAAACCAAGAAAAAGGTGTTGAATAAATACGTTGACAAATTTTAGTTGTTAAATGTTAAGGGGGAGAAAGAGGGAATAAATACAATAACTACTAGAGAAGGAAGCTTAGGGAAACTAAAATGGGTCTAAAGACTGACAAGTTGCCCTGGGCATGATGGCATACATCCTAGGGTATAAAAGTTGCTACAGCGGCAGTGCACGGATAGTAACCTTAGATGAATCATTGGATTGTGGAAGTGTCCCAGAGGATTGGAAAACTGCCAATGACACTTATTCTGAAAAAGGAGACCAAAAAGATAACCATAGGCCAGTTAGTGGTCTTAAAAGTTCTGGTTGCCAGCATCTTCAGGAAATTAGTGGAGAAATTCAGGCTTGGCAGCATCTGGATGCTCACTATCCAAGCTTCCAGACACCTTTCAGGTAAGAGATAATGGGAACTGCAGATACTAGAGAATTCAAGATAACAAAATGTGGAGCTGGATGAACACAGCAGGCCAAGCAGCATCTTAGGAGCACGAAAGCTGACGTTTCAGGCCTAGACCCTTCCTAAGATGCTGCTTGGCCTGCTGTGTTCATCCAGCTCCACACTGTTACTTTTCAGGTAAGGATGTGATTTAGCTGCACTTCAATCCAGTCTATTCACTGATCACATTGCATTCTCCTGTGCATTGCTGGGGGCTATGAAACAGACAGAGGTTCCTTTGCAGAACACCCATGTTCTGTCCACAAAAATGACCAAGTTTCCAGCTGCTTGCTCCGACAGAGTTCCCACACCAACATCTATCTGGTGCTTGCTGCAGTGTTCCAGCAAAGTTTGGTGCAAACTGAGAGAACAGCACCTCATTTTCCATGGGGTTGAGAGATATGGAGGGAGATTCTTCAGCTTTTGAAACTCAGTGTTGAGTTGCATCGTTTTGGGTGCCCAAACACCCCCACACCTTAACACATGGGCTGCTTTAGCACAGCCCCCATTACTGGCCTCCTTCCTGGATCACCATTATCCCTATATCTGCCAGACTGCTCACTAAGTTTCACATTCCCCTTTGGGCCCACACTTCAACATATGCTGCCTTTTCCTAGCTATTATCAGGTAGGAAGGGTCACTGAATGTAAAACATTAAGTCTTCTTTCTCTCCACAAATGCTGCTGGATCTGGGGAGTTTCTATAGTTTAAAATGAGTTTTTTGTTGGTGACTGAGAGTCTATTATGGAAGGTGGAATAGCAGTGCTTTTAGAAGCTAATAACGCAAGGGGACATTTGGGATGCTTAATAGACTGTTGGGATAAAGGGGACATTTGGGATGCAACCTGCAATGAAAAGCATGCCACAGGGATCAATGCAGGGCCATAATTAAACTGGCAGCGTTAATGTTAATGAGAACAATGCCCAATATCTATTCTAGAATGCCTAAGTCTGTATGCAAGGCTGAAGAAAGAATCTAAAGTGGAAAGAGTTGAAGACAGTCACTCCTAGGTTGAAAAGTGACAGCCTTCTGCTTAAGGTGGGCAGGGGTGCCCAAAGAGATAGTCACACTCCAGCAGCAAGAATAGAATGCAGAGACACATGGAACTAGCTAGCACCATATCTAACTAAGTAGTTAGAAGTGAATTGAATTTACTACATTTTTAAAAAGACACCGTTACAGGAAAACAGTTTTAAAAGGTGCAAAGATCCAATGAGGGAAATGGCCAATCCCACCAGGAGGGAAGATCCAGTATTTCTCAGTCTTGGCAGAAGACTTACAGTATTCAAGGGTCATTTGAAACAGCCACTCACCACTTCCTCAGCAGGCCAGATTGTTACTTTGATGAAAGGCTTAACAATGGGATTAGATATTGTGAACAATTTAGAACTGAATGGGACAAAGGAAAAAGCTCTTCAGCCCAATTTGGGCCAAACATGACACCAAAATGAAACCAAATTCTCTGCCTGCCCTCAGTCTCTCTCCATTCCTTGGATGTTCATAAGCTTATGAAAAGTCCCTTAAATTTGCCTCAACCACCACCTCTGGCAGTGCTCCAGACTCCTACACTCAAAACACTTGCCCTGCATCTTTGCCTTTCCCCCTACCCCACTTAAGTGTATGCCCCTTGTATTAGGCATCTCAACTCAGATTCTGACCATTACCTCTATAAAATTTAGAAGGTATCAAGCTGACCCTCAGCCTCTGCTGAGGAAAGAAGAGCAAACAACCCTATGTTGTTAGGCTCTCCTTACAGTTCACACCCGCTAACCTAGGCAGCATCCTGATAAAACTCTTCTGCACTCTCTCCAAAGCCTCCACATTCTTTCTGTAATGTGACCAAAATTGTTTAGGCCACACTTGTAGTGGCTTTAAAATGCAATGCAATGCTCCATGACATCCTGATTGGAGTACAAATAAAAGGCAAACACCTTTACTACCCTATCTACTTGCAGCCAGTCCCGGGGGGACAATGGACTTGAACCCCAATTGTATGGGAAGAGGCCATTCAGCACTGGTTCTATTGCACAGAGTGTGAGCACGAGACCGAGCACGCCTTCCTTTCCCATATCCTTGAACTCTTGCCTACTCATTGCAATACCCTCTTGAATACCTCAATTGAGAATGCACTACTTGAAAATGGGGTGGTATTCTACATACTAACTACTCTAGAAACCCCATTCCCCTTGCTTTATTTGTACACTAAGAACAGGACAATAATCTTCACCACTGCGCACACACCCCCCCCCCCCCCCACCCTGGCACTGCACCCACCCCATACCATTCACCCCGCAAACTGACTCCATCCCATTTGAAATTTTGAAAGTCGCATTTCTTTCTGAAGGGGACATTTAAGTGCTCCAACCTCTTCGATCTATTCAGTCTCATTCATGGAATGTTGTTTAAAAAAATCACATCTGCATGCATAGCACATTCACACCCTCTGATACCCACAACTGCACGCAATACTCCAGGAGAGGTTGAGTAAGTATCTTAAGCCCAACTCATGTTGGCAGGCTCAAAGCACAAGGACCTCCCACCATTAAAGCCAAGTGGCACATGATAGAGGCTGTAGGATAAAGGCCCAAGGAATGGAGCTCTGAAGGAGAACCAGTCCTCCCCTGCATCTGCAGTGCAGACTATACTATGGAGCTTAAGCATCAGCCATTCATTCCACTCCTTATATTCTACAGGTGGCTGGCCCATTGAAGCAGCAATGAGCTTGCCAGAGTAGTCTGTGAGATTGCCCAGACATTACCAAGGTTGAGAAACAACAGATGATGCCACTCAAACAGAACTTCACTTTTTCATGTGTAATTCCCTAGTCCAAAAAATGGTCAGAGCATCCCAGGAGCAGGCAAGTTAACATTTCAGGCCAAAACTTGGTCTGTTGGCCAGAAACATTACCCCCATTTTTTAATGCAGGAAAGTCAGAGTTTCAAAGTATGCTGCCCTCATTTTCTTGATGAAAAGTCTGTACAAGTCATTCAATACTGGAGATGATCTAAAACCTTGGAGAATCAAATGGTTCCCTAGTACCCTTCCCTACCTCTCTCCCATGAGAGAGAAATCCAAAGGATTAGAACCTAGTTGTCACACTTGATTCATAATAAGTGATCTAGATTAAAACTAGATGATCAGTTGCTATTCATAACTCTACAGGCAGATATTATAAACACTGGAGATTGCTGTAACTAGGATGTGATGTGCACTTGCAGCTGAATTTGAAGGTTTGTAGTATGGTTGTCTGGGGAAGTGCCAGGAAAGCAGTAAAGCTAGAAATTACCATGTTATAGGGGAGAGAAGTCAGAGGCTAGCAATTTGGAAACAAAATACCTGGGAAGGCTTACATTTTAAATATAGCACCTGGAACATGTGCACAATGTTATTTACTAACAAGTGAAAAGCTGCCTGAAGTGACTACCCTTCATTTGAATTAGAAACAGGATTCTGGAACAGCAGTCAACAAAAACTGGTGCAATTTAGTGGTCAAAATGCAACAACCAGAATCTAAAGATCAGTTTTTTATTGAACAGTTTACAAAACACATTTAAAAAGTGTCAAATTTAATAAGTGATAGGAGTTTCATGGAATTGTGTAGAGCCCAGTATTTTGGGCAATCATTTTTTGGTGTTTTTGTCCTTAGTCTTGCTTTCTGTTTTCTTGCTCAGACCTTCAGCAGTTTTCACTGTCAGCCTTGGAGCAGATGAGCTGGTTTTAGGGGCTGGTAGTTGAGAGTCCTCTGAGGTTGGCGCCCAACTCAGTTTTCTCTTCTTGCTTTTGCTCTTTGGGCCTCGTTTCCCTTTTGTTCCAGTTTGGGGCAACAGATTGGAAGCCTTCTTTAATGGCACTTTAGGATGTGAATCTGGTTCCTCTTTTACAGCCTTGCTCTTTTTGCTATTGTTTCCTTTGGGCTTGGGGAGGGAAGGCTGTGCTGGCTTCTTTACCTGGAAAGAGGGGGTAATGGAAACTTCAGTGCAGCATCCCTCAATTCACTTGTTTTGTTATAACAAGATATCTACTTGAAGGGATTAATCTTAGGTTTTATTAAAAAAAGGACACTTTCCTAAATCAATCTCTAGTGCAGATACAGATCATTCAGCCAATCAAGTCTGCAATCCTTAAGACTACCCCACCCCATCTTTTAACCCCAGATTAAGCCCACCTACCCTACACACTACAGGGCAGTTTAGCCTAAACATTAGCTTGCTCTCCACAGATGCTACTTGACAATCTTTGTTGCTAGCATGTGTTCTCAATATAGATTCCAGCTTCTACAGTAATTTGCTGCTAACCTGCACATCATTGTATTGTGGGAAGAAATTGGAGTACCTGGGAGAAAACCCACACATGGATAGAATGTGCAAACTCCATACAGACAGACGCCCAAAGTTGGAATCAAACCTGGGTCCCCAGCACTGGATGGCAGCAATGCTAGCCAGACTCATGTTTTATATCCTTTCCCAATGTAGGGATTCTACAGTTTTATTCACCTCAGTAAGCTGGAACTGCAAATTTTGTGCTAAGGGACTAATGGGGTAATGAAGCAGGAGTCACTGATCATACCACAGTCTGAGAACAGGTTCCAGGGAAGAGCACAAAGCCATAAATCTGATCCAGTGCTCATTGGACAGATTGACAAACTCACCTTCCCAGATTTCTCTCCTTTGTCTTTGGAAGTATCTGCAGATTGTGTCTTGGACTTTGTATCTGCAAGATGAAAAAGTTTACTAGGGTTAAGGAGTCAGGGGATGATCAAACCTATAATTCTAACAGGAGTAGACAGTTTAGATGTAGGAAACAAAACAAAACTTCAGGAAAAGCTCAGGTCTGGTAGCATCTGAAGTCAGTTAACTTAGTTCTAAGGCCACTGGACCCAAAACATTGAAGAAAAAATGTTAATGTTTTGGGTCCTGTGACCCTTCCTCAGAACAGCTGACAGATGTTTTTCAGGTGCTGCCAAATCTGCTGAGCTTTTCCAGCAGCTTCTGTTTGTTCCTGGTTTACAGCATGTGGTTCTTGTGGTTTGAGATGAAGGAAGGATTTTAGAACATAGAACAGTACAGCACAGAACAGGCCCTTCAGCCCACAATGTTATGCCGACCATTGATCCTCATTTTCCTGATGACCAGTGGGCAGTTTAAGGATACATTTCAGATTGCTTAATCTCTTCATTCAGTGTGAGCCTGTGGAATTCACTCCAACTAGCAGAGGTCAAAGCATTGAATATTTGTGTTTAGATCTAGTTCTTAGGGGTAAGAGTTAATCAGAGAGTGGAGAAGAGTGGGAGCAAGGTATAGAGTTGGATGATCAGCCATGATCATATAGAATAAAGCAGGTACAAAGGGCCTAAACTCATGTTTTTGGAGTCTGAGGCTTCATGTCACTGAGCACAGCTAACCAATGTTTGTAGTGTCAATTTGCTGCATTTAGTAGAAACTAGAGTGACTGTCTAAGTGTCTATACTTAGAGGCAGAGGCTTGTGGTTTGGGAACATCATGTCACACAAACCAACTGACCACATTTCAAAGAGTCTTTAAATAGCCAAGAGCTCAGAGCAATACTTCAGTGTATGTAATGCAGTGGAATTAGAGAATGTAATCCCAGAATTGAAGATCAGGCACTTAATCCAATTCAAAACAACTGGTTATCATTAGAGATGAAGGCCACTCAAGGGTTAGAAATGGAGGTCAAACTAGACAATATATATTACACCACAACAATATGGAGCAGGGTCTGAGGGAAGGAGAGAGGATCATAACTAATTTAAATCAGTTTGAAAATAAGCAATTCCAGGTAGTTATTTCCTACCCTACTGTTGCTTCCAGTGCTCAAATATTAGATTCCTACTGAGGTATGATTAGTGAATTTTACACTTTTGCTAGTATTCTCTATTTTACTTTTCACAGTTCACTAAAGTGTTTAGTGCACATTCACCAGGAATGGGAAGATTTAGACAAAAATCAAAATCTCTAGTGTGGAAACAGACTACTCAGCCCAAGCTGCCCATACCACCCCACTGCGGAGCATCCCACTCAGACCCATTACCTTAATTTCCCCATGTCTAACCCACCTAACCTACACATCCCTGAACACTATGGACAATATAGCATGGCCAATCCATCTAACTGGTAGACCTTTGGACCATGGGAGGAAACTAGAGCACCAGAGGAAACAGGGAGAATGTTCAAACTAGGATGGAATCAAACCCAGGTCCTCTGACACTGAGGCAGCAGTGCTAACTACTAAGCCACACAGAAGTTGAATCTCCCCTTAACTGGGTGCAAGTTTATGAAGTTAGACCAGGGATAATATCCTCTATTGGATGCATGTTGATTTTTAAATGCAAGATTTAAAGGGGAGTGGAAAGTGGCACTTTCAAAATTAGAGTAATTGGAAGATTAAGGCACAATTTAGGTTATTCTAGTGTAAATCCTGGGTTTCTATTTTAAAAAGTAAGTATTTCCACACTGGAGAAAGGCAGACTGCAGTAGTCACCTGCACTAAATGAAGTGAGAAATTTAGTAATTAATCTATCAATACATGCCATGAGTTAACATTGGCCCAAGTCAGTGGATTGCAGTGACCTGAACAAAAAGCTCAGTACGAAGAGAAGTCTGCCACAAGGTTGGGTTTGTCCACATTGCTGTAAGCTGCACAAACATGTCCAAAAGGTACAACCAATCAGAATTAGATCTAGCCTGAAGAGAGAACCCTAGCATCAAGTTGATCCACAAGATGGAATGGACTACCTGATTTTTTATCAGCCTCCGTTTTCTTCACCTTGGCCTTCACTTTTGCAGCTGATGTTTTGGCCGAGCCACTGTTTGGATCAACATTTTCATTGTTTCTCTTCAGGTCACTTTTACTGGCAAGCTAGAGATAGGAGCAGTGAGAACCATCACAGGTAGCTTCAAATTAGTGTCAAACTTTACATGGTGAGGATTTAAAGTTGGAATTAAGTCTCTGCAGGCCCATATTAATTCTTCCCCAGTTAAAGCTTTGCTGTTTATAAACACTGACTAATTTTTAATATCACCAGGATTCTATCAAAAACTTCACAATTCAAGTGTTCCAGATAATGAAAATTGAGCAATCGAACAAGTGTTAATTTGGTGACTGCTGACAGACTCACTGCAGCTAGGCCCAAGAGATTTAGTCACTAATTGCTGTGATGAGATTTTAAGTGGACACCTGTCCAGCAGTTCTGTGCCACAGAGTGGTTTGAGATGGTGGAACAGCAGAACACTCCATTGGATGGAAACTCAATAGTTAGTACTATATATAAAAGTTGGAAGTTAAACACTGCCATTAAGTATAGAACCAGATAACCAAGAAGTCTGCTGGAGTCCATTAAAAAAGTTATTCTCCTCCCTTTCACAAGTCTGGGGATCAAGTAGAGGGAGAAGAGCAGTTTTGGAACAGACCATTGACAGCTGCTAGACTGCAAGACCAGACTTCTGTTCACTTATTTGTGGTGTTCCAAAACTGGAAGCTTGTATTTCATTAGTGATTGAATGTTGCACCAGTCAGGTCTTGTGACCTGAGTTGTCCCTTCTGCCAAATTCAGATTCAAATCCCACTGAGGTACACCACATTCCCAAACAGATGGAATTAGACAACACCATACAAATCAATTAGATTCACAGCATGGAACCAAACCCTTGGCCGCATTAGGAATTTTACAATTGAGCTGGTCCTATTTACCTACATGGAGGATATTCCTCTGGAACTATCCTATCCATGTAAAAATGTTTCTCAACTGAAAAGTTTTACTTGTTTCCACCACTTCCTCTGGTCACCTGTTCCAAAGGCTCTTCACCTTCTGAAAAGGTTGTCCCTCTGGACTGAGCTCTTACCTTAAACCTAAGCCCTCTAGTTTTAGATTCTGTACCATGGGAAGGGTTGTTAGCCATCTATGCCTCATGATTGTAAACTTCTGAGGTCACCTCTCTCACTCCTACACCACCCCCCCCCCCCCCCACCCCACAAAGAAAAAAGTCACAGCTTATCCTGAAGCTCAGCAATAGGGTCTCTGCCTCCTTGAGGTTTGGGGCACAGAACTAGATAAGCAGCTGACATGAGCTAAGCATCATGCACTTAGGTAAGGGAATGAACTTGCTGCTTAATGCAATTGCTGACACTTGGCGAGTGTCATGAAGACCTACCTAATTACTAGTTAGGATATTGCAAACCCTTAACACCCAATTTCAAGTCCCATATTCTCAAGGGCTGGATAATGATATTTAAAACAGGTTGAGTAAAGTGCCAAAGGGAGATGAATAGCATCTATTAAAACAAGTACAAACTTTTATCAGAAGAATAGCTGGCACATAATGACTTCATGCTTGGGGTGGGGCAGAACTAGAGAGCCTTTCCTTCAGTGGTAATCAGAACCTCTTATAAAAGACTTAAACACCTGTGCAAGTGGTGAGTAATTTGTGTTAAGTGTCACTGCTAGCAAATTGAATGTTGTTGATTGGAAAAAGTGGCAGCTTTGGAACATGGTGAGTAAAATGAGTGAGAACCCCAACCCCAGCACTCAATTGCTAGTAACCAGGCACCAGTTATCCCATTCAGTTTGAATTAGAAATCCAGTGACCATTTAGACAGTGTTTTACAAACAGTGGAGATACCAGAAGACTTATTTGCTTACTTTGAATCTTCCTGTTGCACCAGTTGCTTTGGAGTTTGCAGGTCGAACCAAAATACCCTTCTCAAGGCCAATAGCCAAGGCTTTCTTAAGACTGGTCTTCAAGTAGACAGGGTTAACTGTGGGGTATGTTGTCAGAATGTAATTCCTTATGGCTGCAACTGTTGTACCTTTCCGATCTTGGTTTTTCTTCAAGGCATTTACCACCATTTTGATCACAGGAGGACGTTTGTAAGCTATCAGCATACTGGCTCTCAAACCTAAAATAAACACTGGATAGTGAGCTACACCTAGAAGAGAATTAGAGGCTTCCACATTAATACATGGTTGTTCACACTGCTTTTAGAGAGAAAGTACAAAACTGCTACTGTAATGCCCTCAAACAAATATTTAATGCCACCAAAAGCAGGCATTTGTTTGAAATTGAAATGCAAGGATTCAAGGTGGGGTTAAAACAAAAAACAAGTTGCTGGAAAAACTTGGCAGGTCCAGCAGCATCTGAAGAAAATAATAGTCAGTGAAAGGTGGGTTTTCAGAGGAGGATTCATAGAACATATCAGCACAGGCCCTTCAGCCCTCGTTGTGCTGACCTGTCATACCAATCTGAAGCCCATCTAGCCTACACTATTCCATGTACGTCTATATGCTTATCCAATGATGACTTAAATGTACCTAAAGTTGGCACATCTACATCATTCCAGGCAAAGCATTCCATTCCCTTACTTCTGAGTAAAGAAGCCACCTCTGACATCTGTCCTATATCTTTCACCTCTCAATTTAAAGCTATGCCCCCTTGTGCTCACCATCCTAGGAAAAAGGATCTCCCTAGCCACCCTATCTAACCCTCTGATTATTTTATATGTTTCAATTAAGTGACCTCTCAACCTTCTCTCTAATGAAAAGAGCCTCAAGTCCCTCAGCCTTTCCTCATAAGACCTTCCCTCCATACCAGGCAACATCCAGTCAATCTCCTCTGCACCCTTTCCAAAGCTTCCACATCCTTCTTATAATGCAGTGACCAGAACTGTACACAATACTCCAAGTGCAGCCACACCAGAGTTTTGTACAGCTTCATCATAACCTCTTGGTTCCAGAACTCTATCCCTCTTAATAAAAGCTAAAACATCGTAAGCCTTCTTATCAGCCCTGTCAACCTGGGTGGCAACTTTCAAGGATCTGTGTACATGGACACCAAGATCTCTCTGCTCATCTACACTACTTAGAACCTCACCATTAGCCCTGTACTTTGCCTTCTGGTTACTCCTACCAAAGTGCATCACCTTACACTTGTCTGCATTGAACTCCATTTGCCACCTCTCAGCCCAGCTCTGCGGCTTATCTATGTCTCTCTGCAACCTACAGAATCCTTCATCACTATCCACAACTCCACTGACCTTAGTGTCGTTTTAAATTTACAAACATCCTTCTACGCCCTCATCTAGGTCATTTATAAAAGTGACCAACAGCAGTGGACCCAACACTGTCCCTTGTGGTACACCACTAGTAACTGGTCTCCAGGATGACCATTTCCCATCAACTACCACCCTCTCCTTTCAGAAAGAAAATTTCCGATCCAAACTGCTATATCTCCCACAATTCCATTCCTCCACATTTTGTACAATAGTGTATTGTGGGGAACCTTATTGAACACCTTTCTGAAATTCATATACACCACATCAACCGTTTACTCATCTACTTGTTTGGTCACCTTCTCAAAGAACTCAAGGTTTTGAGGCATGACCTTCCCTTCACAAAACCATGCTGACTATCCCTAATCAATTTATTCTTTTCTAGATGATTATAAGTCCTATCCCTTATAACCTTTTCCAACACTTTACCAACAACTGAGGAAGGCTCACTGGTCTATAATTACCAGGGTTGTCTCTACTCCCCTTCTTAAACAGGGGAACCACATTTGCTATCCTCCAGTCATCTGGCACTATTTCTGTAGACAATGACAAGTTAAAGATCAATGCCAAAGGCTTGGTAATCTCCTCCCTGGCTTCCTAGAGGAGGGAGGATAAATCCCAGCCTGCCCAGGGGACTTCTCTATCTTCACTTTCTGTAAGATTTCTCATCCCTCTTCCTTGTGAACCTCAATCCTAGTCTAGTAGCCTGTATCTCAGTATTCTCCTTGACAACATTGTCATTTCCCAGAGTGAATACTGTTGAAAAATATTCATTTAGCACTTCCACTATCATCTGACTCCACACACAACTTACCACTACTATCCTTGGTTGGCCCTAATCTTACTTTCATCATTCTTTTATTCCTTAAATATGTATTTAAAACCTTAGGGTTTACCCTGATCCTATCCACAAACTTCTCATGTCTCCTCCTGGCTCTTCTGAGCTCTCCCTTTAGGTCTTTCCTGGCTACCTCAGCCCTCAAGCACCCTAACTGAGCCTTCACATCATAAGCATTCTTCTTGAAGAGAGATTCCACCTCCTTTGTAAGCCATGGCTCCTGCACTCTACAGCTTGACAGGTACATACTTATCTAGGACACAGGAGCTTTTCCTTGAATAAGCTCCACATTTCTAATGTGCCCATCCCCTGCAGTTTCCTTTCCCCATCCTATGCTCCCTAAATCTTTCCTAATCTCATCGTAATTGCCTTTCCCCGCAGCTATAACTCTTGCCCAGTGTTGCACACCTCTCCCTTTCCATCACTAAAGGGAACATAATAGAATTGTGATCACTATCACCAAAGTGCTCACCTACATCCAAATCTAATCACCTGGCCAGGCTCATTACCCAGTACCAAATCTAATGTGGCTTCGCCCCTTGTTGGCCTATCTACATACTGTGCCAGGAAGCCCTCCTGCACACACACTGGACAAAAACTGACCCAACTATAGTACTCAAACTATAGTGTTCCCAGTTAATATTTGGGAAGTTGAAGGCCCCCATGACAACTAACCTGTCTCACTCCTATTGAAAGTCATTTTGCTATCCCTTCTACATCTCTGGAACTATTCAGGGGCCTATAGAAAGCTCCCAACAGGGTGACCTCCTTTCCTGTTGCTAACCTCAGACCATACTACCTCAGTTGATGAGTCCCGAAACATCCTTTTTGCAACTGTAATACTGTCCTTTACCAACAATACCACACCTCCACTCTTTTTACCATCTCTGTTCTTAGAGAGATCTAAATCCCAGAACCTGCAACAACCATTCCTGTCCCTGCTCTATCCATGTCTCCAAAATGGAGACAACATCGAAGTCCCAGGTACTAACCCATGCTGCAAGTTCACACACCTTATTCCAGACTTGGAACACTGATATCCCCCAAACAGGTACTGCCAGACCTGAGCTTTTCCAACAGCCTTTGTACCCAATTTACAGCATCTACATTTCTGTTTTAATTCAAAGTGGTGTCTGAATGTAGCAATAATTGAGAAACACAGGCTGCAACATATTCCATTGTTAGAGAACAGCATTTTGAAGCAAAATGCATTAACTGGCTCAATCATGTTATACGGGGAGAGATGGCTTATTAATATTGGGGGTGGGAAGAGATTGTTACTGTGGTAGCATCACCACTTCTAGTCAGAGTTCAAGGCCAACTGATTAGAAACAAGGTTTTACAACAGAAGGGATTGTATGGACTAACAAAACAGGCTCATTGATTAAAATTTCAGCTGGGAAGTTTAACCAAGTGGGCTGGTTGGACCGAGTCAGTAATTACTCCCACATGAGTAATTATGTAAGTGTAGGTCATCCAACCCATCAATTCTACTCCACCATTGAGCAGCAGGGAAGCAATTAAGTCTGAATCATAAATACCACTCACCTGAGTTTAGCATTACCCTCAATTTAAAAAAAATATCTACTTCAGTCTTGAATATGCTTAACATCTCACCCCCACCCCCTAAAACAGCAGTAAAAAGGGATTCCATTGCTCTCAAGAAGCTCCTCTTCAGGGGCTTGAGGCTGAAGCTGGGAGAATGGTGATAGCCCACAGCTATGGGCTTAACCCACCCAACAACCAGCCTGGGCAACATAAGGACATTTGAAACAACCCTTTCTGTCCCTACCTTGTAGAGATTGTCGTTGACTCTTTAATGCTACATTCCTGTCTCCAACTGTGGTGGAAATCATCACCTTTGTGACTGCTGATAATCTTTTAGGAGCCATAGCAAAAAGTACTGTGCAAAAAGAACCTATAGCTGCAGGCTGTCTATATAATCAACTATTTAACTGTAAGGGCTTTTGATTGGCTGAACAAGGCAATGTCTCTACAAGCCAATCATTGAGCCTGTGGCTTTTGATTAACAACACTTGTGGTTGAAATAAATTTTCCTCCTCTCAATTGCAAACACCATGTCTTTTTAAATTTTTCTGTATGTTTTAATTCTGGACTGAAATGGGAAAAGAGTTGTTTTAAAAAAAGTGATGATTAAGTCATTGTCATTGAGTTATAGAGCATAGAAACAGGCCCCCTTGGCCCACCATGTCTATGCTGGCCAACAGGCACTAAGCTACACTAATCTCATTTCCCTGCATGTGGTCCATAGCCTACAATGCCTTGGCATTTTAATTAGTCATCCAGGTGGTTCTTAAATGTTGTGACAGTACTTGCTCTCACCACCTGTCAGGTAGTGTGTTCCAAATTTCTACACCCGCTGGATGAAAAAAAATTCTCAGATCTCCACTGAATCATTGTTCTTCACCTTAAACTTATGCCCTCTGGTCTGAGAAAAGTCTACGATCTGGAAAGGATTCTCACAATCATAATTTGGTATTCCCCAATCAGATCCCCTTCAGCCTCTTCTGCTCCAGGCAAAATAAGACCAGCCTATCCAGTCTCTCCTTATATCTGAGACTTTTCAGCCTATGCAAAACCCTGGTGGATCTCCTCTGCATCCATGCCAGTGCAATCACACCCTTCCAATAGCGTGGCAACCAGAACTGCACACAATACTCCGACCAGCACTCTAACCAATGTTTAGAAAGTTGTAACAAGACTTCCTTTCTCCTATATTCTACATTCTGGCTAATGAAGGCAAGCATCCTAAGTACCTTATTCATTACTCTGTCTACCTGCACTGACGCCTTCAGGGGTCTATGGGCTTTCACACCAAAAGGTCCCTTTGTTCCTCAGTACTCCCAGGGACCTAATGTTTATTGTGTAAATCCTTCCCTTATTAGATCTCCCAAAGGGCATCACCTCACTCTTATATGGATTAAATTCCATCTGCCATTACTCTGCCCAATTTTTCAGCCAATCACTATCAGACCATAGTCTTCCTGACTGTCAACAGCGCCATTGATTTTCATGTCATCTGCAAAGTTACTAATTGTATGTTCAACATTCATGTCCAAGTTATTAATATATGTAACACACAGCCAGGGTCCCAGCACTGATCCCTGTGGTACACCGCTGGTCACAGGCTTCCAATCTTATAAACAACCATCCACCATCATCCTTTGCCTCTTATTTGTAAGCCAGTTTTGCATCCAGTTTACCAACTTGCCTTGGATCTCATGGGCTCTCACCTTTTGGACCAGGGTTCCATGTGGGACTTGTCAAAGGTCTTACTGAAGTCAATGTAAACCGCATGAACTATGCTACCACCATTAATATAGTCAGTCACCTTTATAAAAAAAACCCAGTTAAATTTGTCAGACAGGGTCTCCCTCTAACAAGTCCATGCTGACTATTCCTCATCAATCCTTGCCTTTCAAAGTATTGATTAATTCTGTCCTTCAGAACATAATGACCTGTCCTATCCCTACTGCCCTTCTTGAACAAAGGAACCACACTAGCCAGCAATCCCCTCATCCTGTTATTGAATAAAGAAAAGCATGCTGGTCCTGAATTCTCACTATATCACTTTGAAAAAACTCCTACTTTCCAATGTAGACTTACCTGCAAGTAGCTGCTCTCTATCTATATTTGCCGAGTCTTGTCTAATGATATTGACATTGTTCTTCCCCAGTTTAGACACCTAACTTCTGCACCATCATTGTCCCTTTCCATAAGGACTGTGAAACTTAGAGTTGTCCCACAGTGATCTGTATTGGGGGCTCATTTATTCATTAACAACTTGGATAAAAAGTCAAATATTCAAATTGGCTCATAACACCGTTCAGCAACATTGTCAACAGTGTTGACAACAGCATAAAATTACAACAAGGCATTGATAGAGTAGGTGATTGGGCAAAGCTATTGCAGATGGATTTTGAGATAAACAAGTGTGAGATTATTTATTTAAGACCAAAAAAGATAGATCAGGGTATATTTTAGAAGGCATAGAGTTAAATACAGTGGATGTCCAGTGAGTTTTGGGTACTTAGGAGCGTAGTTCTTTAAAATGCCATGGGCAGCAGCAGAAGATAGTACAGACAGCCACTCAAAGTACTGTTAGCAGGTGTGGGCACCACACATTAGGAAGGGTGTTTTGGCTCTGAAAGGAGGTCAACATAAATTTATAAGGATGGTATATGGACTTCAAGGGTTAGGTTATTATGAGAATTTAGACAAATTTTCAGATATCCAGATGTTCCAGGATCACACACTGCTTGTTTCCACCCCCACCACTCCACACCACCTATTATAACCCCAGCACTCCACACTGCCTGTTATTCCCTCAAATCTCCAAACCACTTGTCATCCCCCCAACTCAAAGAGCAATAAACAAAGAAAATTACAGTACAGGAACAGGCCTTTCAGCCCTTCAAGCCTGTACCGACATGCTGCCCATCACAACTAAAACCCCCTACTCTTCTGGGGACCATAACCCACTATTCCCATCCTGTTCATATATTTGTCAAGAAGACCTTTAAATGCCACTTATGTATCTGCTTCCACTACCTCCCCCAGCAGTGGGTTCCCACCACCCTCTGTGTAAAAAACTTGCCTCATACATCACCTTTAAACCTTACCCCTCGCACTGTAAGCTATGGCACCTGATAACTCACTCTTCCAACCCGGGAAAAAGCTTCTGACTGTCCACTCTGTCCACGTCCTTCGTAATCTTGTAGACCTCTATCAGGTTGCCCCCTCAACCTCCGTCTTTCCAATGAGAACAACCCAAGTTTCTACAACCTCTCCTCATAGCTAATGCCCTCCATACCAGGCAACATCTTGGTAAATCTTTTCTGTATCCTTTTTAAAGCTGCCACATCCTTCTGGTAGTGTGGTGACCAGAATTGAACATAATATTCCAAATGTGGCCTAATCGAGGTTCTATAAAGCTGCAACATTTTAAAACTCAGTGCCCTGGCCAATGAAGACAAGCATGCCGTATTTCCTCCCACCTCAAGCCATACCTCCATTTCCTACCTACCACCTCATCCTGCCTCCTTGACCTGCCCATCTTCCCTGGACTGACCTAGCCCCTCCCTACCTCCCCACCTATACTCTCCTCTCCACCTATCTTGTTTTCTCTCCATCTTCGGTCCGCCTCCCCCTCTCTTCCTATTTATTCCAGTCCCCTCTCCCCATCCCCCTCTCTGATGAAGGGTCTAGGCCCGAAACGTCAGCTTTTGTGCTCCTGAGATGCTGCTTGGCCTGATGTGTTCATCCAGCTCCACACTTTGTTGTCTTGGATTCTCCAGCATCTGCAGTTCGCATTATCACATGCCATATGCCTTGTTGACTACCTTCTCCACCTGCATTGCCACTTTCAGTACACCCAGATCCCTCTGCCTATCAGTACTCTTCAGGATTCTGCCATTTACTGTATGTTTTTAATCTGCATTAGACCTTTCAAAATGCATCACCTCACATTTTTCTGGCTTAAACTCATCTGCCACCTCTCTGCACAATCACCAACCGATCAATATCCTGCGGTATCCTCTGATGGCCCCCTTTACTATCCGCAATTCCACCAACCTTTGTGTCATCCACAAACTTACTAATCAAACCAGTTACATTTTCCTCAAAATCATTTATATATATTACAAATAGCAAATGTCCCAACACTGATCTCTGAGGAACTCCACTAGTTACAACCCTCCATTCAGAAATGCACCCTTCTACTGCCACCCTCTGTCTTCTATGATTGAGCCAGTTTTTTAATCCATCAAGCTCACCTCTGATCCTGTGCGACTTTAACTTCTGTATCAGCCTGCCATGAGGGATTTTGTGAAAGGCCTTACTTAAGTCAAATATACAATATCCACTGTCCTACCCTCATAGCTCATCTTCGTCACTTCCTCAAAAAACTCAATCAAGTTAGTGAGACATGACATCCCCTTCACAAAACCATGGTGCCCCTCACTAATACACCCATTTATTTCCAAGTGGGAGCATATCCTGTCTGTCTTGAAGAATCCACTCCAATAATTACCCTACCACTGACATAAGGCTCACTGGGTTGAAATTTGCTGGATTATCCCTGCCACCCTTCTTAAACAAAGGAACAACATTGACTATTCTCCGATCCTCTTGGACCCTCTGTAGTCAGTGAGGATACAAAGATTTCTCTCAAAGCCCCAACAATTTCCTCCCTTTCCTCTCTCATGATTCTGGGATATATACCATCAGTCCCTGGGGACTTGTCTACCTTAATGTTTTTCAAAGCCCCCGGGTAGCTCTTCCCTTTTGATCTAAACATAGCCCAAACTATCTACACACCCCTCCCCAGACTCCTCCTGTTATCCCCTCACACCTCCACACTGCCTGTTATCCCTAACCCTGGGGATATTGCAATGAGAAGGATAAGGCTGCATCCAGGCAGGTTACTCTCAGCACGTCCAGGCTCTCTAACCATAAACACTCCTTGGACCATCTGTCCAAATCTTCCAGACCAAAAGAATCCCAGTCCAGCATTGTCTCCCTCTACTCCATTAGCAGGATTTGACCCAGGCAATATATTTCCGAGTCAGCATGGCGGGGTGGCTTATTGGGGAACTTGGAGGTGGCAATGTTTCTGCAGCACTTTTCCTTCCAGATGTAAATGGTCATGGGTTTGGAAGGTGGTCAGAGATAATGGGAACTGCAGATGCTGGAGAATCCAAGATAACAAAGTGTGAAGCTGGATGAACACAGCAGGCCAAGCAGCATCTCAGGAGCACAAAAGCTGACGTTTCGGGCCTAGACCCTTCATCGAGGCTCTGATGAAGGGTCTAGACCCAAAACGTCAGCTTTTGTGCTCCTGAGATGCTGCTTGGCCTGCTGTGTTCATCCAGCTTCACACTTTGTTATCATGTGTTTGGAAGGTGCTGTCTGAGGCTCTTTGGTGAAATTCTGCAGTGCATCTTATAGATAGTACACACTGCTGTTACTCAGCATCGGTGGTGGAGGGAGTGGATGCTTGTGGATATAATGTTAATCAAGCGGGCTGCTTTGTCCTGGATGGTATCAAGATTCTTGAGTCTTGCTGGAACTGTACTCATCCAAAACAGACAAGTGGGAGCATTCCATTACACTCCCGGCTTGCATCTTGCAGCTTTGGGTGGTCAGAAGGTGAGTTACTTGTCACAGTATTCCTAGCCTCTGTCCTGCTCTTGTGTTTATGTGATGAGTCCAGTTGAATTTCTGGTCAATTGTAACCCCCAGGATATTGATAGTAAGGGATTCAATGATGGTAACACCATTGAAAATCGGTGAGGGTGATTAGATTGTGTCTTGTTGCTGATGATCATTGCCTAGCATTTGTAAGATGCAAATGTTACTTGACATTTGTCAGCCCAATGTTGCATGTTGTCCAGATCTTGTTACCTTTGAGCATGGACTGCTTCAGTATCTGTGGAATTGCGAATAATGTTGTTGAGCATTATGCAATCATCAGCAAACATCCTCAATTCTGACCTTATGATGGAGCGAAGGTCATCAATGAAGCAGCTGAAGATGGTTGGGCCTATGACACTACTCTGAGGAACTTTTGCAGAGATGTCCTGGAGCTGAGCTGATTGATCTCCAACAACCAAAACCATCTTCCTATGTGTCAGGTATGACTCAACTATCAGAGAGTTTTCCCTCGATACCCACTGATTCCAGTTTTGCTAGTGCTCCTTGATACCACACCAGGTCAAATGTGGCCTTGATGTCAAGGGCTGACAATCTCAACTCACCTTTGGAATTCAGCTCTTTTGTCCTTGTACTTAGCACGTCAAACATTTTATAAACTACAGTTCTACACTTTGTCCATTTCTGTATCCAACAGCATGTTTAGATTGTAGAGCTGCTTGAATTCTGGCATTTCTTCCTTCCCTGAGTTTTTTGTCACTGGCTATCATCATTCTTGGATAGGTCCCTAGCTGTTGAGAATAGTTTTTAATTCTTTGGCTTACTCTCTTACTGCATAGTCTCCCTGATTGGGATAGCCATAGAATCCCTATAATGTGGAAGCAGACCATTCGGCCCACTGAGTCCACACCACCCGTTCAAAGAGCATCCCAGCTCCCCTAACCTGCAACTCTTTGGACTGTGGGAGGAAACCAGAGCACCTGGAGGAAACCCATGCAGACACAGGGAAAATATGCAAACTCCAAACAGACAGTAGCCCGAGTGTGGAATTGAACCCATGATGTCATATACATGGACTTCAGTAAGGCATTTGATAAGGTTCCCCATGGCAGGCTGATGGAGATAGTGAAGTCACATGGGGTCCAGGGTGTGCTAGCTAGATGGATAAAAAACTGGCTGGGCAACAGGAGACAGAGGGTAGTAGTAGAAGTGAGTTTCTCAAATTGGACACCTGTGGCTAGTGGTGTTTCACAGGGATCTGTGCAGGGACCACTGTTGTTTGTGATATATGTAAATGATCTGGAGGAAGGTGTAGGTGGTCTGATCAGCAAGTTTGCTGATGACACTAAGATTGGTGGAGTAGCAGATAGTGAAGGAGACTTTCAGAGATTACAGCAGAATACAGATAGACTGAAGAGTTGGGCAGATAAATGGCAGATGGAGTTCAATCTGGGCAAATGCGAAGTGATGCATTTTGGAAGATCTAATTCAAGGGCGAACTATACAGTAAATGGAAAAGTCCTCGGGAAAATTGATAAACAGAGAGATCTGGGTGTTCAGGTCCATTGTTCCCTGAAGGTGACAACACAGATCATTAGGGTGGTCAAGAAGGCATACGGCATGCTTTCCTTCATCGGACGGGGTGTTGAGTAGAAAAGTTGGCAGGTCATGTTACAGTTTTATAAGACTTTGGTTCGGCCACATTTAGAGTACTGTGTACAGTTCTGGTCGCCACATTACCAAAAGGATGTGGACGCTTTGGAGAGGGTGCAGAGGAGGCTCACCAGGATGTTGCCTGGTATGGAAGGTGCTAGCTATGAAGAGAGGTTGAGTAGATTAGGATTATTTTCATTAGAAAGACAGAGATTGAGGGGAGACCTGATTGAGGTCTACAAAATCATGAGGGGTATTGACAGGGTGGATAGCAAGAAGCTTTGTCCCAGAGTGGGGGACTCAATTACTAGGGGTCATGAGTTCAAAGTGAGAGGAGGAAAGTTTATGGGAGATATGCGTGGAAAGTTCTTTACACAGAGGGTGGTGGGTGCCTGGAACGCGTTGCCAGCTGAAGTGGTAGACGCAGACACATTAGCGTCTTTAAGATATATTTGGACAGGTACATGGATGGGCAGGGAGCAAATAGACACAGACCGTTAGAAAATAGATGACAGGTTAGACAGAGGATCTCGATCGCCGCAGGCTTGGAGGGCCGAAGGGCCTGTTCCTGCACTGTAATTTTCTTTGCTCTTTGCCCCTTGTCCCTGATGCTATGAGGCAGCAGTGCTAACCATGCCTTTCCATCTTCAACACTTTTCCTTGTTCACTATTTTCTTTCAGGCTGATGTTACAAAATGATTCATTCTGCTAAATATAACCACTTTCAATCCATGAGAGTGACCACAAAAGTAAGAACTCATGGGATCCAAGGAAATTGGATAAAGAGGAAGCAAAGGGTGATGTTTGAGCAGTGTATTTTGGACTGGAGGTTTGTGTCCTGTGGTGTCCCACGGGGGTCAATGTTAGGGCCCTTGATGTTGTGTCTTATACAAGGGATTTAGACTTGAATGTAGGAGGATTGATTGGTGAGTTTGCAGATGTTACAAAAATTACATGGTGGTACATAATGAGGAGGATAACCTGACACTACAAAACGATATAGATGGGCTGGTCAGTGGTAAATTGAATTCAGTCATATAAGGATGAGGTGATGCACATGGGCAGGACAAACAAGGCAAGAGAATACATGATGAACTGTAGGACCCTGGGAAGCACTAAGGGATCAGAGGGTCCTCAGTATGCGTGTACGCCAGTTCCTTAAGGTAAGAGGGCAGGAAGCAATGGTCTACAAGTGACTACATGTAACTCCAGACCCACAGCAATGTGTTTGACTCTTAACTGCCCTCTGGGACTGTAATAAATGCTGGCCTATCCAGTGATGCCTTCATCCTATGAATGAAAGAAAAATCAGGTGGATAAATCAATTAAGAAGGCATACCTGAGATAACAAGGTGTGGAGCTGGATGAAAACAGCAGGCCAAGCACCATCAGAGGAGCAGGAAAGCTGATGTTTTGGGCCTAGACCTTTCTTCAGAAGGGGTACCTGCTTTTATTAGCTGAGACTTAGAGCTTAAGAGCAGGGAGGCGATGTTGGAACTGTATAAAACACTCGTAAAGCCACTGCTAGAGTACTGTGTGCAGCTCTGGAATCCACATTATAGGAGGGATGCGATAGCACTGGAGAGGCTGCAGAGGAGATTTACCAGGATGGTGCTTGGACTGGAGAGTTTCAGTTATGAAGAGAAATTGGATAGACTGAGGATGTTTTTCTTAGAGTTGAGAGGGCTATGCTTGATTTGTATAAAATTACAAGGGGGCGCTATAGGATAGAGTTATAGTGTTCTACAGCATGGAGACAGGCCCTTCGGCCAGAGTGATCCATTGCTAACCAAAATGTCCATCCACGCCAAACCCATTGCTCTGCAGTTGGCCATATTCTTCTAAATCTTTCTTATCCAACTATTCATCCAAATGCTCTTTAAATGTTGCTAATGTACCTGCCTCAACCACTGCCACAGGGAGCTCATTCCATATGTACACCACCCTCTGTGTAAAAAGGCTGCCCCTCAGGTCCCCATCTATTCTTTCCCCTCTTACCTTAAACTGATGGCTTCCAATCCTCGTTTCCCCAGCCCTGGGAAAAAGACTGAGTGCATTCACCCCATCCATGCTTCTCATGATCTTGTAAATTTCTCTAAGATCCACCCCCCCCCCTCAGTGTCCTATGCTCTAAAGTAAAAAGACCTAGTTTGTCCAACCTCTCCCTGTAATTCAGTCCCTTGAGTCCTAGCAACATCCTTGTAATTTTCTTCTGCAAACTTTCTATCTAATAACATCCTTCCTTTGGCAGGATGACTAAAACTGCACATAATACTTCAAGTGTGGCCTCACTAATGTCCTGTACAACTGCAACATAACTTCCCAACTTCTATATTCAATGCCCTGACTGATGAAGGCCAGTGTGCCAAAAGCCTTCTTCACTGCCCTGTCTACTTGGGACTCCACTTTCAGAGAACTGAGCACCTGCGCTCTCAGATCCCTCTGTCCCACTACTCTCCTTAAGACCCTTCCATTCTCCATGAAACTCCTGCCTTGATTTGATTTTCCAAAATGCAACACCTCACACTTAACTATATTAAACTCCATTTGCCATTTCTTGGCCCACTTCCCCAGCTGATCAAGATCCTACTGCTACCTCTGGTAACCTTCCTCACTGTCCACGATACCACCTATTTTAGTGTCATCTGCAAGCTTGCTAATCGTGCTTTGTACTTTCTCATCCAAATCATTGATATAGATAACATAAAACCTACAGTACAACCCCAATAACATCACCATTCCCTTCTTATTTCCAAGTTCCACCCACAAAGCCTCACTGAATGATCCCTCAGTTATTTCATCTTTGACTACTGCCATGAGACTCAACAATGCAACTCCCACTCCCTTCTTTCCTCCACCTCTGTCCCATCTAAGGCACCAGTACCCTGGCGCATTAAACTGTTAGCCCTGTCTCTCCCTTAGCCATGTTTCCCTAATGGCTATAATATCCTAGTCCCACATACCTATCCACACCCTGAGTTCATCAGTGTTTCCTGTCAGCCCTCTTGCATTGAAATAAATGCAATTTAATTCAACAGACATTCCTTGCTCCCTGTCGTATTCCAGCCTGACCTGTCTCTTCAACTTGCTATTTCTGATTACATTATGCCCTTCCAGCCGCAAACATGTCTCTGTGCTGCTTAGGGTCCCACACCCCCCTGACAATTCAGTTTAAACCGTCCCTTGTA
Organism: Stegostoma tigrinum; assembly: GCF_030684315.1. Classification (NCBI taxonomy): domain Eukaryota; kingdom Metazoa; phylum Chordata; class Chondrichthyes; order Orectolobiformes; family Stegostomatidae; genus Stegostoma; species Stegostoma tigrinum. Next base: position 67,559,712 of record NC_081364.1, on the reverse strand, counting down.
GCACTAGCAAATCTGCGCGCCATGATATTGGTCACAATCCAGTTCTGGAAGCAACTTTTCCCCTTGATGGAGGGAGCAATACTAAGGGGGCATAGATTTAAGGTAAGAGGTGGAACTTTAGAGGAGATGTGAGGAAACATTTTTCACTGACAGAGTGATGGGAATTCACTACCTATAAGGGCAGTAGAGGCAAAAAACATGCATAATATTTGAGAAGTATTTAGATGTAGACCTGCAATGATAAGGTATACAAGGGTAGGGGGTAAGAGCTGGAGAATGGGATTAGAATAGTTGGGTGGTTGTTTGTGACCAGAGTAGATGTGATGGACCAAAGGGCCTTTTTCTGTGCTGTAGTATGATTCTATGATTCTACAACTTTATCTCTGTTCCTTGAGCCCAGGCCATGTGGTTTGGTAACAAATTAAACTTTCCCTTACCCTACTTTTGCATTGAAATCAGCCTCGCTAATTGCCTGAATTGGTGTACTTCAGAACTGTTTGGACATTAGAATAAAACGTTTTGGTGTCTTTATAGATCTAAATCAGATTGAAAGTTGAAAGACCTTCCTTCTAACTTCACCATCAAGATTCTGTCAGATATTGGCCAGAGACCAATCATCGAGTCAGCCATCTGCTGTATCACCAAGGCATTAAACACAGAAACATCAAAAATAGGAGCAGGAGTAGGCTATTCAGCTCCTTGAGACCGCTCCAATATTTAATATGATCATAACTGATCTAATCTTGGCCTCAAGCCTACTTTCCTGCCTGCTCCCTATAACCTTTTAACCCATTATTAATTAAAAATCTATCCCCTCCTTAAATTTACTCAATGTCCCAGCATCCTGTACTGCATGGGATAATAAATCCTGCAGATTCATGGCCGTTTAATTGAAGTAATTTCTTCTGTTCCCTGTTTTAAATCTGTAACACCTTATCCTAAAACTATGATTTCTTGTGCTAGCTTGGCCCACAACAGAAAAAGCCCTTTCTGCCTCTACTTTGTCAATCCCTTTAGCATCTTATATCCATCTATTAGATCTCCTGTCATTCTTCTAAACTGTAGAGCGTATGGGCCCAAATGACTGAAGATCTCTTGATAAGACAAATAAAGTGAGGGGCAAGTTCTGAGGCCAGGCGCTCTTTGATGGGGAAGGCAGAAGGGATTACAGAGTCATAGAGCATGGAAACGGGACTGCCAAACCAACTCATCTGCACCAACCAGATATCCTAAACCAATCTAGCCCCATTTGCCAGCATTTGGCCCATATCCTTCTAAACCGTTCTGTTCATCGACACATCCAGAAGCCTTTAGACCCTCGACAAATCCACCCCAGTCTTGGGCATGGGCTTCCTCAACAGTGAGGTGACTAAGGGGCTTTCGGTAGGGTGGCGGGGGTGCAGAAGGGAAGACCGCCAAAGATTGGCACCTCTTGGAGGAGATAGGGTGGAATGAAAACTAGCAAACAGATTATTTGCAATATGCTCTTTATTAAATTGAATGGTTTCTACATTAGCTAAATCAGACCTGTACAGGTAAATTACATTGGAGTATTGCCAGTAGGCAGGCTTATTTGAGGAAGGATCTGAGTTTTAAAAATAATGGGGGTGGGTGGGGGTTCCTAGACAGTTGGGTGGAGTTAGAGTGCACAATACCCTGACAACATGGCAGTGGGGGGAGACTCACTGCCACTGTTATAATCACAAAGCTCAAGATGGAAGTGTTGTTCAAATTCTGTTCCAATCTTCACCATGCAGATGAAAAGTTCCACTACTTTAGAACGCTTGGACTTGTTTTGAAATCACGGTCCTTCAAATCTCAACAAGACGGCTTGTTTTGTTTGGAAAATTCAGCTTCAACATCATGTGCCAACCTGTGCCTGGCGAGCTGGCATGTTTACGCAGGGGCCACCTGACTGGAGGAGACGGACGAAGCCTCAGTCTTACTGGCACTAGCTGAGGCAGACTCATCCTCTTCGAATGGATTCTTGCCACAGCAGATCGTGGTGATCATACAGTTACGGAACTGGGAGGGGGACATTGGGGTAGTGGGGAGAGAGAGAGAGAGAAAAAGAAGAATAGGACAGTCACTCTGAGCCTGCACAAGTCCAACAACATACATCCCGAGCCACCCATCACCCTCGCTATCGGTGTAACATGTGATCCCAGTGCCTCCCCTTTGAACACTGATGACGTAGCCTACACCATTAACACCAGAAGGGAAACAACGAGGATTCAGTGTCTGGACTGTGGACAGGGGAATCCAGAAAGTGGATTATGTAGTTATTCAGGAGGACAAGGTCAAAAATCACAAGACAGCAGGTTCTAGTCCAGGCAGTGACAGGCAGGCAGAGACAAGCAGAGAATGACATGTCGAGACAGGGGCAGACACAGAGACAGGCACAGAGGGAAACAGAGACAGGGGCAGACAGACAAACAAACAGTGGGAGAAGAAGACAGAGGAAGGGTCAGAGGGAGAGAAAGAGACAGAGTAAGAGAGAGACAGAGGAGGAGTGCATTGTGAAAATGTAAAAGTACATTAATAACTGAATAAAGAGCTATTCTGCAGTATGCACTCATGAAATCAAGATCTGATGGTGTGAAATATTCTCATTGCCTTCACTTCCTTCCTCACTGACACATACTCACACACACACACAAAGAAACTGAGACACCACATTCAGACAAACACCCACACATAGACACACAGCCAGAGAGAGACTCTCAAACTGAGAGAGACTAAGACTCAGTAAAACACACATTTGGATATAAAGGGACATATAGACAGATTGACAGAGAGAGATAAATGTGACAGACACAGATTCACAGAGAGAGATAAGAGTCCACAGTGAGGTAATACAGGCAGAGTGTTTGGGTGAGAGTGAGCATGTAAAAACTAAGGGACAATCTGTCTTACCTGTTTGTTCATCAGGATGTAAATGAGAGGGTTGTACAGAGCTGAGCTTTTGGCAAAGAATGCTGGGATGGTCATGAAGACTGGCCCAAATTCGCTGCCTTGATTGGTGAAGATGTAGAATGCCACAGAGGCGTACGGCAACCAACAGATGAGGAAAGCAATCACCATGATGACAACCATTCGAGTGACCTCCCGCTCAGCTCTCTGGGTGGTTTCTGATTCCTGTTGCTGGGCTGCAGCCTGGGGACAAGAAAGGGAGCATTAGTGAGTGAGGAGCAAGGTCAGGGCAGGGAGGCAGACATAGTGGAGGAACAAACATTGAGTGGACGTCAAATTTACAAAGCTACAAACTGCAGGTGACAGGCTGCTGGGTTATTGTATACGGAACCCAGAATTATGGAATAACAAGACTGAACCTCAGGCTGGTCAAACAACAGCAGAGAACTCAGAACTGGGAGGGTTAATGGCAGCCAAAGCCCAGAGAAACCCATCTGGTCCCTTGTACTCTTCAAACCAAAGGATGCAATGATGTCTCTTGCAGGGACAAAGCAAAGTTTTAGGGAAGGGGAAAGGGAGATAGCTGACAGTACTAATGACTGGGATAGGCATAGTCATGTGAAATGGAGGAGATGTCCCTGAAGGGGGCAAATATTGTGATAGTAAACGTAACAAGAGGGGAAAACCTCTGCCATTTTATTAGGAGACCTCCTTGATACATTGGATTATTCTTTGATGGATTGGATTGAATTTTCTAAAACTCATTAGGTTCGCAAAGGTTCCTTGACATTGTCAAATAGCTAATATAATTTAAAAAAGGAGGGGCACAGGAAGCAAGAAACTAACAAGCCAATTAGTTTAACATTTGTCATAAGGATAATATTAGAAGCTGTTATGTGACGATATGTGCCTTTAAGATGGATTTGTTTTGACCTGGGTGAAGACTGATGGTGTTAACCTGGTGTTGAGGTGTCTGCTCCATGAAAGTGGAGTAAATAGCTTCAGGCTTTTTAAAAAAGTTACACAAAGCAGCTTGATGGGTGGAGTCGGGCTCACACAGACTGAGATAACAAATTGTGGAGCTGGATGAACACAGCAGGCCAAACAGACCCCCAAAGGGTCTAGGCCTGAAACTTCAGCTTTTGTGCTCCTGAGATGCTGCTTGGCCTGCTGTGTTCATCCAGCTCCACACTTTGTTATCTTGGATTCTCCAGCATCTGCAGTTCCCATTATCACACAGACGGAGGGCTGTGGTTTTGCTTCCAGTTGTTGAAGCTGGAGTTTTGGAGTTGAAGCTTCTAGATACAGATCTGTTTCTTAAGAAAAAAAAAACTTGAGTTCTCTCTCAGCTGCTAGATTCATTCTGTCAGTGTTCCTTCTCTTGGTCTGGAGGTTGTAGCAAGTGAGAGAAATCTGTTTTGCTGAATTTGCCTTTGCTAAGGATGTGTTTATGGGATGCTGTTGTGTTGGAACAGTTAGAGTCACAGAAATATACAACATGGAAACAGACCATTCAGTCCAACTTGTCCATGTCAACCAGACATCCTAAATTAATCTGGTCCCATTTGCGAGCATCTGGCCCATACTCCTCTGAACCATTATCTATCCATTTCCCCATCCAGTTGCCTTTTAAATGTTGTAATTGTTCCAGCCTCTTCCATTTGCTCTGGCAGCTCAGTCCATTCACACACCACCTTCTGCATGAAATAACTGCCCCCTCAGGTCCCTTTTAAATCTTTCCCTTCTCACATTAAACCTATGCTGTCTAGTTTTGGACTCCCCACAACAGGGAAAAAATCTTGTATATTTACTCTATCCATGCCCTCATGGTTTTATAAACCTCTATAAGGTCACCCCTCAGCCTCTGACGCTCCATTGAAAATAGCCCCAGCCTATTGAGCCTCACTCTGTAGCTCAAACCCTCCAACCCTGGCAACATCTTTGTAAATTTTTTCTGAACCCTTTCAATTTTCACAACATCCCTCCTATGGCAGGGAGACCAGAACTGAACGCAGTATTCCAAAAGTGGCCTAACCAATGTCCTGAAAAGTCATCACATGACCTTCCAATTCCTATACTCAATGTACTAACCAATAAAGGCAAGCATATCAAATGCCTTCTTCACTATCCTGTCGACCTGTGGCTCCACTTTCAAGAATCTAAAAACCTGCACTACAAGGTCTCTTTGTTCAGCAATGCTCCCAGGACCTTAGCATTAAGTGTATAAGTCCCTGATTTGCCTTTCCAAAATACAGCACCTCACGTTTACCTAAATTAAACTCCATCTGCCTCTTCTTGGCCCATTGGCCCATCTGATCAAGATCCAATTGTACTCGGAGGTAACCTTCTTCTACATCTGTCCACTACACCTCCAGTTCTGGTGTCATTTGCAAACTTACTAATCATACCTCCTATATTCACATCCAAATTGTTTATATAAATAATGAAAAACAGTTGACACAGCACCGATCCTTGTGACACACCTCTGGTCACAGACTAGCAGTCTGAAAAGCAATGCTCCACCATCACCCTCTGCCTCTACCTTTGTGCCGGCTCTGAATTCAAATGGCTATTTCTCCCTCTGTTCAGTGTGATCTAACCTTGCTAACCAGTCTACCGAGAAGAACCATCTCAAATGCCTTACTGAAGTCCACACAGATCATACCCACCACTCTGCCCTCATCAATCTTCGTTAGTTCTTCAAAAATCTCAGTTAAGCTAGTTAGTGAGACACAATTTCCCATACTCAAAATCATGCTGACAATCCCTTGTCAGTCCTTGTCTTTCCAAATACATGGAAATGCTGACCTTCAGGATGCCCTCAAAACAACTCGCCCACCATTGATGTCAGGCTCACCGGTCTATAGTTTCCTGGCTTTTTCTTACCACCTTTCTTAAATAGTGGCATCACATTAGCCAGCCTCCAGTCTTCCAGCACCTCGCCTGTGGCTATCGATGATATAAATATCTCAGCAAGGGGCCCAGCAATCACTTCCCTAGTTTTGTACAAAATCCTAGGTTACACCTGATCAGGTCCCAGGGATTTATCCACCTTTAAACATTTTAAGACATTCAGTAACTCCATCTCTGTAATATTGACATTTTTCAAGATGTCACTATTTATTTCCCCATATTCTTGATCTTCCATATCCTTCTCCACGGTAAAAACTGATACGAAATATTTGTTTAGCATCTGCCCCATCTTCTAAAGTTCCACACATAGGGGGTCTTCCTGATCTTTAAGAGGTCCCATTCTCTCCTTAGTTACCCTTTTGCCCTTAATGTATTTGTAGAGTCTCTTTGGATTCTCCTCAATACTATTTGCCAAAGTTATTTTATGCCCCCATTCTGCCCTCCTGATATCCCACTTAACTATACTCCTACTGCCTTTATACTCTTCTAGGGATTCACTCGATCTCTACTGACTATACCTGACAAATGCTTCCTTCTTGTTCTTGACCAAAACCTCAACTTCCCTAGTCATCCAGTGTTCCCTACACTTACCAGCCTTGCCCTTCACCTTCACAGGAACATATTCTCTTTGGATTCTTGTTATCTTGTTTTTGAAAGCTTCTCATTTTCTAGCCATCCTTTACCTGCAAATACCCGCCTCCAAGTTTTTGCCTAATACCATCAAAATTAGCCTTCCTCCAAGTTAGAGCTTTAACTTTTAGATCCAGTCTATCCTCTTCCAAGACTATTTTAAAACTCAGAATTATGGTCACTGGCCCCAAAGTCCTACCCCACTGACACCTCAGTCACCTGCCCTGCCTTATTTCCCCAACAGTAGGTCAAGTTTAGCACCTTCTCTAGTGCATACACCCACATGCTGCATCAGAAAATTTTCTTGTTCACACTTAAATTTCTTCCTATCTAAGCCCTTAACACTATGGCAGTCCCAGCCTATGTTTGTAATGTTCAAATCCCCTACCATTACCACTCTATTATTACAGATAACTGAAAACTCGTTACAAATTTGTTTCTCAATTACCTGCTGACTAATGGGGTGGCTATTGTACAATCCCAATAAGGTGATCATCCCTTTTTTATTTCTCAGTTCTATCCAAATAACTTCCCAGGACATATTCCCAGGAACATCTCCCTAAGTGTAGCTGTAATGTTATCCCTAACCAAAAATGCCACTCCCCCTCCTCTCTTGCCCTCCCCACATTCTATCTTTCCTATAGCATCTATACCTTGGAACATTAAGTGGCCAGTCCTGTCCTTCCCTGAGCCACATCTCTGTAATCGCTATGATATTCCAGTCCCATGTTGCCAACAATGCCCTCAGATCATTAGTGATAATGGGAACTGCAGATGCTGGAGAATCCAATATAATAAAATGTGGGGCTGGATGAACACAGCAGGCCAAGCAGCATCCCAGGAGCACAAAAACTGACGTTTCGGGCCTAGACCCTTCATCCGATGAAGGGTCTAGGCCCGAAACGTCACCCTCAGTTCATTAGCCTTGCCTGTTAGGCCTCTTGCATTGAAATAAATGTAGTTTAATTTATCAGTCCTACCTCATTCTCTGCTTTGTCCCTGCCTGCCCTGACTGTTTGACCTGCTCCTTTTTCCTAAATGTTCCAGTCTCTGACTGATCTATTTCCTCACTGTCTCCTTGGGTACCCCTTACCAGCACACCCAAACTTGCCAGTTTAAAATCCTTCTGAGCAGCTCCAGCAAATCTCCACACCAGTATGTTAATCCCCTTCCAATTCATGTGCAATCCATCCTCGTTATACATGCGAATCCTCCTCTGCACCAGCTCCTCAGTCACACTTTCATCTGCTCTATCCTCCTATTCCTACCCTCACTAGCTCATGGCACCAGGAGTAATCCAGATATTACACCAGACTGAAGCAAGTGAAAACAGGATGGTGCGAAAAAACCCATAAAGCCTCCAGTAGGGAACAAGAAAAGTAAGAAGTATTATGTGGCAAAGAAAACAGTTGGCAGTGACGCGCTGAGGGAATGATACGGGCCCAGTCAGAGGTGGTCAGCAAGTCTGTGTTTGGCTGAGGGATATACGACAGGCTCCAGCGCTGTTTACAGGCACTTTCAAGAGCTCCGATTTGCCCGTCATTTGGATTTTCCATTCCACCTGTGCGCACATCTACCCCGATCCTGTCACTTCCCTTAACTTGTTCCTGTTTTGATCTCTCCCGATCCTAACAAGGGATCATTGATTCCCAAACGTTAATTCGATTTCTTGTCCTCACAGCCATTGCCTGACCTGCTGAGCAATTCCCCACATTGTGCTGCTTTTATTCTGGATTTGCACCACTCTCAGAAATTTGCGCTTTTTAGAAATGACAAGAGAAGTGCATTTGAAACTACCTCTTTGACTGTGCAGACGAGGCGGCCATAGCAAAAGAAGATAACAGTCAGGGGGATGCTGAAATGTACAACAAACATGTAGATGACAAAGGATTCATTGTACACTTCAGGCTTCAGGGTGTAGTAATCAATTCCACATGAGCACTGCATTCCCTCAGGGATGTACCTGCAAACAAAAATACTTCATCAATATTAAAAGGACTGAGGGATTTCACTGATGGGGTGCCAAAAGATGAAGGCCCATGAAGAAGTGTGTTGCACATCCCACTCTCCATTTCTCACTTGGTTCTAATCACCAATCTTTACTAGAATCCTTTGAGCCCTCTCCTCAGACTCTTTGTGCCCCCTTTCCCCACTTTCCCAAAATATTAAGCCCACCGCCTTGTCTATTCTTCCCACATAGTAAGCCAGGACCCTTGACCACCCTACAATTCGGCTTCCCTAGGGCCAAACCTTACCATCCCTCCTCCCTCTTGTGGCACTTGCCTGAGCCTTTCAGTCCCGACCTTCCAGCCACTGTCACCTTCCACTGTCCAGCAAGCTTCACTGCTCCTAAGCTTCCAGGTAGGCCTCCATTCTCCTGACAGCTTGGTAAGGAAAGCCTTAGAGACTTCAAATAATTATGAATAGGGTGTATGACTTTATACCTTGAGTATGGTATTTTCAAGGAGTTTTGAAGCTATTCATGGCATCAGGTAGGCATCAGGCTGTGTCTCATCATGAACACACTTCTGCTTACATTAACATTTTGGCTCCTGCCTCACTCAGGCACCCCATCCACCATGTTCATAGAATCCCTATAGTGTAGAAGAAGGCCATTCAGCCCATTGAGTCTGCACCAACCCTCCAAAGAGCATCTCCCACCACCCCTTAACCTTGCATTTACTATGGCTAATCCACTTAATCTACACCTCTCTGGATGGGGCAATGTAGTATGGCCAATCCACCTAACCTGCACAGCTTTAGATTGTGGGAGGAAACCAGAGCACTTGGTGGATACCCACGCAGACATAGGGAGAACGTACAAACTCCACACAGACTGTCATCTAAGGCTGGAATCAAACCCGGGTCCCTGATGTTGTAAGGCAGCGGTGCTAACCACTATGTCACTGTACCACCCCAGTGTCTGCAGCTTTCACAGCCTTCAAAAAACACCAACCCCCCTAATGCACACACACACACACACACACACACAGGCACCAACATGCTCTTTGTTACACAGACGCACACACATCCCCCCCCCCGCCAGACTGACACTCCAGTAAATAATACTTAATGGATTTTGGCTGGTATTTGAGAGTCTGAACTGGTTTTTCATTGATGCCCTGGTTTTTAAGGCAGATCAGATCCACATGAGAGTTGGAATATGTAATAGTGCGGCTTCTCTGAAGGCGAAGGTGTCACTTGAGGTGATCAGTGAAAGAAGGGTAGGGTGAACGACAAATGTGATTACCTGGACCATCCGACTAGTGGGGGGAAGGCACAAGCCAATGCCATGATCCATGTGAAGGTCACGCCCATAATGGCGTGTTGACTGCCAAATCTGAAATTGCTCATGGGTTTACAGACAACCACATATCGTTCAATAGCAAGAACCACGAGCGACCAGAGAGAGATCTCACCTGACAGACAGAAAGGGAGAGTCAGTTCCCCTGACACAGCAAGATTTCAATCAGTTACAATATCAATTGGACCAAAGTCAATTTAAAAGTATTGGCAAAAGATTACCGATAAAAATGTCACATCCAGCAAATTCAGTCACACTTTAATCTCTAAAGAAAAAGTCATCCCAAACGAGCTTAGTTGCTGGATTACCTAGAGCAAGGTCAATGGTACCATTTGTATAAATACAACTTAAATGTTTCCTTCAAAAATCTTAATCTAAATTATAAAATTCAACAGAATGAATCAGGATACTAAATAACAATAATATCATTGCTTTCAAAAACAATTGATGACTTAATTGTGGGCAGCAAATTGAATGACATCATGATTTCCAAAGAACCCATTGATATCATTACAAAGAATGATGACAATTTGAGATCAGCAACTCTGACAGGAAGACTCAAACGTTTTTTCAAAAAAAATCCTAGGACATCCTTAGCTGCAAACACAATCATATCATCAGCAATGTACACAAAGATGTCAGCAATAACAGCAAGGACATCACCATTGCCAACAAACTCAGTGACATCATCAACCTCCAACAGACCAAAAGAAAGCCTCACATCAATCATTCTTACAAAACTCAACAAAATCTATTTAAAATCCCGCCATTATCTTCATCAACCCCCCCCCCCAATCACATCATTACCTTCATCAAATCTAATCACATCATTAGCCACATCAAACACAATTTCATCAGTATCTCCAGCAAACGCAAACACAAACACATCCTTACCTCCAAAAATCTAATGACATCATAAGCTTCATCAAACCCACTCACATTATAATCCCCATCAAACCCAATCACATCATTAGCCCCATCAAACCCAATCACATAACAATTTCCATCAAATGCAACACATCATCATTATGCCCCTCAAATCCAATTTCACCATTATCCTCATCAAACCCAATCTCATCATCATCATCATCCATATTGAATTCAATCACGTCATTTTCTCCATCAAATCCAATCACACATTATCCACATCAAACCCAATTACACCACTATTCCCATCAAACTCAAGCACATTATTATCCCCAACAACTCAATATGATCTCAATAAAGCAAATCAATGTGATCATTAATTCCAACAAATACAATTGCTTCACAAACTCCAAACTCAGTGATGTTATCCAAGGCAAATGCACGCAATCCCAACACATCACCATCAACTAATCTATTTACACCATTAAATATAGTTACTACAAAAGACCCAATTACACTAAATCTCATTACTTCAATAGACCAAATTACACTATAGAAAGCCTTTTTTTTCAACATCCAATTGAACCATCAAATATCATTTCAGTAGATCCATTTATACCACCAAATACCATCATCTCAGCAGACTCAATTACATCATTTTATCCCATCCCATCACTTCAATTAGATCCAAATACACCAAAGATCATTACATCAGTAGATGCAATTATACCATCAAACATCATTACTTCCATTCATCCAATTACAGCAAATACCGTTATTTCAATAGATCTAATTATACACTTAAGTACCATCATCTCACAGATACAATTACACCATAAAATAACATTACTTCAGTATATTGAAATGCACCAAATACCTCGGTACATCCAATGACACCATCAAATATAACTGCATCAACAATTATAGGAAGCACTATTAAATCAATAGATTTAATTGTGCTGTCAAATACCATTACTTCAGTCAATCCAACTACACCATCCAATACCATTACAGCAATTGATCAAATTGCATCAGCAAAACCATTATGTCAGTAGATTCTAATTACATCTTCAAATACCATTACTTCAACAGATCCCAATACATTGCAGAACACCACTTTTTCAACAGATTCAAATAAACCATCAAAGTCTATTGATGCAATAGATCCAAAATGATCATCAAATACTGGCAATTCAACACATCAGTGGATCCAATTACAACATCAATTACCATCAATTCTGTAGATCCAGTTATGTCATCAGATACACTTGCTTCTCATAGAATCCCTACAGTGTGGAAACAGGTGTTTCAGCCCAACAAGTCCGCACTAACTCTTAAAAGAACAACCAGCACAGACTCACCTACCTATAGTTTCCCTGTAATTCCCATGGTTAATCCACACATTCCTGGGCACCATGGCCAAGCCACTTAACCCACGCATCTTTGGACTGAGGGAAGAAACCCATACTGACACAGGGAGAGTGTGTGAACTGCACACAGATGGTCACCTGAGGCTGGGATTGAACCCAGGTCCCTGGTGCTTTGTGGCAGCAGTGCTAACCATTGAGCCACTATACTGCCCAACAGACCCAAACACACCATTGAATAGTGTTACATCTGTCAATCCAATGACATGAAATAGCATTACTTCAACAGATCCAATTATACTAAATGTGATTACTTCAGCAGATCTAATTATTCCATCAAACACTATTATCTCAGCAGATCCAATTTCACTGTCAAACACCATTATTTCATTAGATCAAAACACACCATCAAATACCATAACCTCAACAGATCCAATTACGCCATCAAATACCATTACATCAATACATCCAATTGTACCAAATCCCATTACTTCAGCAGACCCAATGACACCATCGACTTTAATTAGTTCGATAGATCTAACTACACCATGAAAAGAGCAATTGCTACCGTATTATCACTACCAAACCTCCAATTCCAATACCGTCTTCAATGAACACTACTCAATTCAATAGACTCATTATCTTTATCACAAGTAACCCAAACAAGATCATTCAATCCAACAAACTCAACAACACCTTCATCTCAGAATTACCCAACAAGGTCAATAATTCCGAGAGGTTCAACCACATCTCCATCTCAAACAACAGCCATAAGGTCATTAAAATAAACAAACTGAAAAACATTGTCACCTCAGTCAATGCTAACCTTATTATTCATTCCAAGGATCAAGATCTCCTCATCTCAACATACTCAGCAATATCACTAACTCCAACACTAGAGTTTTATCTGCTCTCAGGAATTCCTTAATACAGCATGTGTTGTCACAGTTCGCACACACACACACACACACACACACACACACACACACACACACACACACACACACACACACACACACACACACACACACACACACACAGTGCCATTGTCAGTTCCGAATGTAGTAAAAGCCCCAGTCCAGTTCCTATCCATTTCTCTGTTACATTGATGGCTATTAATCTTTTCTCTTTATACAATTATGGAATAGTAGTGGCCAATCTCAAACTGTAGTTTTAAGTTAATTAGCCTCTTTTTTCCCTTTAAACACCTGTTTCTTGATAACAATAGTACCTGTTTAATATTGTCGTTAGACAGGCTAGATTATGTTAATGGAATACAGAAGGGTCCAGACCCAACATGTCAGCTTTCCTGTTTCTCTGATGCTGCTTGGCCTGTTGTGTTCATCCAGATCCGCACCTTGTTATCTCAGACTCCAGCATCGGCAGTTCCTACTATCTCTCAACAATGTTTCAATTGTGTAAACTGTAAAATCACTGAGTTCCCAAAATCCTGTTTTCTTTGAACCTTTTTCATAGATGGTCTGTTCAAAGTAAGGATATATCACTTGAAATAACAATATATGTAATGATTAAGTGGTTTACTCAGCTATCATACAGGGATTCCCAAAATTATTATGGAATTAGTCTTTTTGGGGATTTTAGCACTTTGTCATTTCCAAACCTGAAGCAAGTAGAGCTCACAAATTCTTAACCTTACTTTGGTCCATCCAATTTAAAGAACCTAGAATACATTTTAAACAATCCACTGGGTTGGGGATTATAGAACCAGGACACACTCTGAGAATTAGGGCCACACCTTTCAGGAGAGATGTTTGGAAATCTCTTCCACAAATTGTGGATGTTGGATAAGTTGTTAATTTTGAATCTGAGATGGATAATTTTTTAATTAATCAAAGGTATTAAGGGATTAAGGCAGGCATATGGAGTTAGGCAACTGATCAGCAGGATCTCAGTGAATGGTGGAACAGACTGAATGGCCTACTCCTGTTCCAATGTGCCTATGTTCATTTCCAACAATTAATTGCTTTTCAGTTGCATGGAAGACAAGCCTAGACATTCCTTGGGTTATGTGTTTCAATATTCCATTGTAGTTCTCCAGTTCCTGTTATCTGTTTTAATTTCCAAGCAATCTCTGTCCTCATTCCTTTTAGTTGCAATTCTCATTTTAAATAGATATTTTCAGACTTTATCTGGGCAATTTTGCATCGCCGCTACATTTGAATCCTCCATTTTATTTTGTGTTTCTGCTGAATGTCCAATGTGAACCATCATGGCTGCTAGGAATTAATGTTTTCCCAAGAATTTTATTCAAGGCTGTTCCAAAAATGTGTTTATTTTAGAAAACCTAACTCCATACCCATGTTTACCCATGTTCAAGGCCTTAGGAAAGTCCAACAAGCTAAAGGCAAAAATTGAATTTTGGAATTGCAAAGTAGAAATTTTGAAAAGAAAATTGTTTAATACAGCCCGTTAAATTCCAAAATATATTCTTCTAGAAACATTAGAAACATAGGCAACAGAAGCAGGGGTAGCTAGTCTTGCCCTCTGCTCATGACACCTTTAGATTAGAGTCATAGAGTCATACAGCATGGACATAGAGCCTCCAGTTCAACTCATCCATGCCGATCAACTTTCCCAAAATAATCTAGTCCTGTTCACCTAAACTTGGTCTATATCTCTTTAAACCTTTTCTGTCCATGTGGCAGGGTGACCAGAATTGTTTGCAATACTCCAAAAGTGGCCTTACCAAATCTATCTATTTCTTTCTGAAGTATATTCAGAGACTTGGCCTCCACTGACTTCTGTGGTAGAGAATTAGGGAACAAATCTAAAAAACTCTATCCCACTTTCTAAATTTATCAAAGTCTGCTCATTTCTTTCAACAGGTCTTTTTTTCATATAAGGCTTTGGCCATAAACGTTAATGTAATTTCCAAGCCGTTCTTGGTGAGGCAGCTTCTTTTGCTGGTTGGCAGTCCTTGGCCATCTTGCTGTGCGACAGTGCATGTCAATCTCACATTGCTAATGCAGCAAACACCCAGAACGTGGGCGGCATGGTGGCTTCAGTGGTTAGTACTGCAGCCTCACAGCCCCAGGGACCCGGGTTCGATTCTAGCCTCGGGTAACTGTCTGTGTGGAGTTTGCACATTCTCCCCGTGTCTGCGTGGGTTTCCTTTCGGTACTCTGGTTTCCTCCCACAGTCCAAACATGTGTGGGCTAGGTGGATTGGCCATGTTAAATTGCCCGTAGTGTTCAGGGGTGTGTGAGGGTGATGGGTCTGGGTCGGATGCTGCAAGGGGCGGTGTGGACTTGTTAGGCCGAAGGGCCTATTTCCACACTGTAGAGAATCTAATCTAATCTAAACGTGTTAGAAGGTCTAAGGTGAGTAGTCACACTGATGTCTGTGCGAGAAGTTGCGGGTGTTCCTGGCACAGTAAGTTAGGGGATTGGCCACATCTGGTTGAGAGGATCTTTGCTTCTGTGGAAATTATTACAGACTCCAAACATGCCTCCATACTGGCCAGTCCTGATCGTGGACACCAGTCAGAGGTTTTGGGCTCTCCTCGGGTGATGCTACCAGGCTAGGTTGCTTGAGGGATTGGAAACGATTCTCAGGAACCTAGTGTTTGGGATTGAGGGCTGCAGGTTGTGAGAAAGGGGAGTAGGAATTGAACGGTGGGAGGACAAAATTATTTAAAAATGGGATACATAGGTGGGCTGGGTTCATGCAGGAGGGAGCATGTCCACATTAGGGACATTGGACAGCACGGTGGCTCAGTGGTTAGCACTGCTGCCTCACAGCCCTAGGGACCTGGGTTTGCTTCCACCCTTGGGTGACTGCCTATGTGGAGTTTGCACATTCTTCCCATGTCTTAGTGGGTTTCTCCTGGTTTCCTCTCACAGTCCAAAGACATGCAGGTTAGGGTGAATTGGCCATACTAAATTGTCCGTAGTGTCCAGGGATATGCAGGCTAGGTGGATTAGTCACGGAAGATGTGGGGTTACAGGGGTAGAGTAGGGGTCTGGGTGAGATACTCTTTGCAGGGTCAGTGTGGATATGATGGGCCAAATGGCCTGTTACTACACTGGAGAGATTCTATGTATGAACACTCCTGACGTAGTAAATACTTTTCTAACCAACTAGTAATATTCAGAGATATTATTATTACAACCTCTGGACCAGGTCAGGCTTGAACGCAGGCCTCCTGGCCCAGAGGTAGGGAGACAATCACTGCACCACAAGAGCCCCACACCTGGCATATGCCCCAGATGTCAGGTCTGGGGTTGGCGGGGTGATGTGCGTGGGCATGTGCAGGCTCATTTAGATGGGTTGGTGGGACCCTAGTGAAGTGGGAAGCTGGATGACAAGAACCCTGGATGAACATGGCCTCACTGACACTGGAAGACAGAGGCTGGAAGTCTCAAGCCAAAGATAATCCACTGTCATGTTCAGTTATGCTGGAAACTGTAAGTGATCAAATAGGAAAGAAAATGCCTGTAAGCCACCTCACGGGGGCTCCGTGGACCTTCAAAGGGAAACAATATTACACACAGGCCTATGGGCTGTACAGGTCACAAAACCTGTGATGTTCCATCCCAATGCATTAGCTCACTGTTTGCTGTGCACCTCTCTGTCCCAGACATCATTTTAATTCAAACCAGCTCATTCACACACTTTTGGATACCAAGGCCAGGGGAAGAATAGAGACAACGGGGTAATGGTATCAGCAGGACCCATCTTGTTCATCTTGTAACCCCCTGCTGCAGCAGACTCTCAACTCAGACATCAATCTGTGGTATTTCTTGTGTGTCCGTTGGTTAGGATTATGGTTAATTTCTTGTGCCAAATACTTAAAGACTCAGAAATCCTGATTTCTCATACTAAATTCTCTTCTTATTTAATCCATCACATACCCTTCATGTTCTACAGAATCTCTCGATAAAATCATCAAGATGCATCATAAAGATGCCCGCTAGTTTCTTTCTGTGATACTGGGAGAAAATTTCAGGGTCTGCTTAAAACTGAATGCAGCACACTTTCAACTATAGAACCTAAATGAGAAATATCATATTCCGGCTGCATTTGTCAACCCATAAAGACATTTGTATAACTTTAGTTTCCTTATACCGCCTGGCAATTACATTTGGGAATTCAGAGGCTCAAACACAAAGGTGCAAGATCAAAACAGCAACATTTATAAAAATCTAACAAATAATGTACAGTGCATTATCAGAGATAGTGGGAACTGCAGATGCTGGAGAATCCAAGATAACAAAGTGTGGAGCTGGATGAACACAGCAGGCCAAGCAGCATCTTAGGAGCACAAAAGCTGATGTTTCGGGTCTAGACCCTCTGATGAAGGGTCTAGGCCTGAAATGTCAGCTTTTGTGCTCCTGAGATGCTGCTTGGCCTGCTGTGTTCATCCAGCTTCACATTTTATTATCTTACAGTGCATTATCACCTTACTACCAAAGTGCCCTCAAAAAGTTTTCTTCTTTCTCTCCTTCCCTCTACATTTTACTATAGTCCCTTGGTCCACAGTTGAGGGTAGGTAGCCTGGTCAGCAGTGAAGTCTGTATCCCCCAGGCATTTGACTTGCCAACCCCAGGGACTTTTGTGTTTGGATGGTCCAGATATACAGAGAGACCTGTTACCAGAGGCAAGTGAATCCACTCCTTCTGCACCTTCTGAATGTGGGAAAGGGGCTTGCAGCTTTGAGATGGCAGGATCAACTATCTCTGTAGTGTCCTCAGAGGATATGTCCAAGGGCACTGCTAGTGATTCTCCAGCTTCTGGGCAATGAGGACCAATGAGGAGTTAAATATGTGCCTGGTCTGTGGCAGGTCCTCCCAGCCACAGTGGTCTCCCTTGGTCAGCTGTAGAACTGTCACCAGATTGTGTGCCCAAACTTCTGCGTAAAGTTTCTAATCTAATTAATTAATAGGAGTCCAAAACTGGATACAGTATCCCAGATATGGTCACACCATGCCTTGTCCAACAAAGTCAACCTGCATCACATTTGATTTGCACTAAATTTTATGTACACTCTGATCGATTTACACCAAACAATATTTGCCCTGCATTTGATTGGTGACATCATCGACTGGCACAATTTAACATGCGTCCTGCTCGATATACACCAAGTTGAGTTTACACTGAATTGGATGCACTTCTTTCACTGTTTGCATCAAGATATGATTTCAATTGAGTTAGTGAAGAAGCTGGTCATCGACTTTGGGAAGCTGAGTGGAGCACATGTCCCTCTCTGCATCAATGGTGCTGAGGGGTAGGTGGTCAGACCCTCAAGTTCCTTGGAGTAAATATCATCAATAATCTATCCTGGTCCATCCACCTACCCAAACTCAGCATGTCCACAATGACCCTTACCCAGTTTTACAGGTGCATCATAGAAAGCATTCTATCCAGATGCATCACAGCTGGGTACGGCAATGGCTCTGCCCAAGGCCATAAGAAGTTACAGTTACAGTCCATCATAAAAACCAGCCTTCCTACCTCCAACTCCATCTCTACTTCTGCTGCTTTAGGAAAGCTGCCAATATAATGAAAAATCCTTCCTATCCCTGTTATTCAAAGATACAAAACGTTTGAAAACATACACCAACAGATTCAAGAATAGCTTCATCCCCACTGTTACCAGAGTTATGAACAGACCTATACATTAGGGATGATATTTTCTGTACTTTTAAAAAATTTAATATATTGTCACTCATACCCAGTTAAAGTGAAAAGTAGATAATGTCATCTTGTTTCAGCACCATCTTGGATTACAGAATAAATTGCTGAATAAATTGTGTGTAAATGATAAAACACTAAATAAATTAATATTAAATTGGTATTTCTACAAACTGAAATGTCTTTAAAGTTCATCTTTCCTCTTCTGCAGACTTTACCCTCTCTGCTCCTCCAGTCTCTGCTGTCCAACATTGCCCCCAGAATCCTCCTGCTGCCACTGGCACTGTCACTTCTGCATTCACCATCTCCAAGCTGCATGGGTACTGTACCTCCTCCCAGACCCTGCTGGGCACCGACTGCAGGGCCCAGGCTCCAAGCCGAATGACAGCATCATGGCTCATTTTCCAGTGCCACCGCCCAAGGTCAAGAGGGTATGAGAGATGTACGGGGCCCTAGCCTTTTGTAGGGAGATATCAGGAGGCACCCCAAGAGCAATCAAAACAAAATAAAGTTCTCGAGGTGGAAAGACAATGATGAAGCCGTGTGGATGTGGCAAAACACACGACATAAGCCATAATCAGCTGAATCTCTCACTCAGGAGTCAAATGCTGCCAACTCCATCACTGTTTTCTAGTTATTTCCATCACCCTAACATCAGGGTATTTACAAACTGAGGGTAGCTGGAACACTATGTTCTATGATGTACTTACACAACAAATGATTTGCCTGGTTAGCACATGAAACAGTATTTTTCATTGTATTTGGCATATGTAACAATGATAAATCAAAGCAAACTCTTTACACCACATGAAGTTTACATCAAATTTGATGGTCATCAAATTCAATTCCCACCATATTTTACATCCCCTGAAGGTGATTTGGACTGTATGAAATTACATTTTGAGCAAATTTAATTTGCAAGTTATTTACTCTGTACCCACTTCAATCAATGCCACATCTAATTAACATTGTTTCCCACTTACACTAGGCTTCACATTCACCTTCTTACACCAAGCATGATTTACACTATTATTTACTCCCTGCCTTATCGCTGAATCACAATTTGCACTACTTACATGTCCCACCATGTACACAGAATGCTAATTGGAATTTGCTGCTCAGCAGGAGTTTTTCCAGGTTCCTTTAAATGTTTTCATGATTTATTTCACCCCTTGTTTAAAGCCTGTCCAATTTTGCAATCATTTAGTTGAACCACGTTTACTGTCACAGGAACTTCCCCAAGGTCTCCAAAATTACATGATCCACATTAGGAGAAATGAGTGAAAATCTTCATAGCCAAAGTGACACTTTCAAAATATCCTGTCCATGCTTGTTCCTTTTCTTGTTCATCAGTTACCCAAGCATTTCCAGTGTAACTGTTTTAAATTTGTAAGATTCTCCTTGATCCTTTTGAGGCAAATATACTCATCTTCAGGATGGAAATGGGATAAGCTCATATTCATTCACACATTGTTCTCTCTCCAAGCTTTTAACATTGTTTTTCTGGTTGTCTTGTCATTTTCCGTTCTCAAATATCGCTGGAATCGCTCAGCAAACAGATGTTTTCATGTTACCCATTTCTGCTCCTGAGAGTTAGTTTGCACAACTGCTGTTCTTGATATTCTGCTTCTGATGGTGACCCCCATTTCTTCTATCCTTTGGTTGCTGTGAGAACATTGTTTCTTATCCTCCTTTTATTGGTTTCCAAACTCTCCATTTCTCTTCACTCTAGATTTTTGCGTTAAATGTTTTTTTCTACTGGACAGCCAATGCCATGTCAGAGTATTAAAGGCAGAGGAGGACATAGAACATGGAGAAAATGAACAGGAGTAGGTCATCTGCCCTTTGAGACTGCTCAATATGATCACACTTAATCATTCGGTCCCTTGTTCCCTGCTTTCTCACCTCCTTCTGCAGCATTACTCCTTTAGCCCCAGGAAATATTTCTAACTCCGTCTTGAAAAAAATTAATGTTGTGACTTCAACTACTTTCTGTGGCAGAGAATTACACCGTCTGGGTGAAGAAATTTCTCCTCATCTTATTCCCAAATGTCCTACCCTCTATTCTTAAACTCTGACCCCCCTTACTGGACTCCCCACTCTGGGATTATCATTCCTCCACATTTACCCTGTCTAGATTCCCTCAGCTTAAACCGTGTTCCAATGATCCCTTCACTATTCCCTTTTCCATGTGAAGACTATACTGAGTTTTCTCTTTGCCAGGATTAGAGGATTGAAACTTGAGCCAACTTCTATCGTTTTACCCTTGTTGATACCCAGGGACTTTGGCCTTAATAGGCAGTCAGGATCAGACATGGCACAACATGATGCATCATTTTGTCCCTTTAGTGTAGGGGTTATCATATTCTGTCAAACGTCACTAGAATTCACTGTCCCTGTATGAAGGCAATCTGACTTGCTCCCATTTGCTGCTAAATGTTAACGGGACTCATTTTAAGTGACCTGCAGCACGGTAGTAGTTTCAGCGCCTCTGGACCAGAAGGGCTGGGTTCAAAACACTCTTAAAAGGAAGAACAATGACAGGGCATAGGTTTAAAGTGATTAGATTAGATTAGATTAGATTCCCTACAGTGTGGAAACAGGCCCTGCGGCCCAACAAGTCCACACCTCCCCTTGGAGCAACCCACCCTGACCCATCCCCCTATAACCCACACGCCACTGAACACTACGGGCAAAGCAAGGAGGAAGTGAGAAAAATCTTTTCCACATTGTGACTAGTTAGGGTCTGGAATGCACTGCCTAGAAATATGGTAGAGGCAGGTTCTACTGAGGCATTCAAGACAGCAATTGTTAGAAATGGGGGGCTGGGATAGGGGGATAAGACAGGAGACTGGCATGAGCTAATAGAACCATTGCAAACAGGATAGTCTGGACTGCATCCTTCTGCAGCATTACAATTCTGGAACTCTCCGGAAGTCCCATCCAGACAGCTAGGAAATGTATCTTAGCTTATCTGATTATAACATCTATAACCCGATATTCTTGCTCCAAACTTTTAACTTTGCTCGTTGAGCAAAGTTTGCACTAAGCAATGCAAGCGGTTTATCAAGTCACACATGTAATTCTTACACTTTATCGCATCCGCTGTAGATAAATTAACTTAAAGCCTCATTAATATCTATCTGCGGAATATCCCATTGAATTTTCCCCACATACAGCTTCTGAGCAAACAAGGGCTTGAACTGGCAATGAACTCATGTCTCCTGATCCCTGAAATTGGACCAAGCAATGAACCAGTGGATGAAAACACATCGGGATCTTACCTCCAAGTGTGGCGAAGAAGCCTTCAAAGTTACAACCAGTTGGTCCAAAGATGAAATAGCCATTCATTGAGGTGATGGTGGTGGTAGTGAATCCACCAAAGACCATGAAGAGATCAGAAACAGCCAGGTTGAGGAGGATGTAGTTAAGAGGCTGCCGAAGTTTCTTGTGCTGGATGGTGACGTACAGGGTGAGGAAATTGATGGGGAACCCTGTTATAATCAGGAAGAACATGTAGGCTGCCAGCACGGAGAATTTCCAAGGCTCAGCCAGGTAGTACTGCGGGTATTCGAATGGGCTCCTAACCACACCTGTCTTGTTGGACATGGGTATATAGAAGTTCTCTCCTTCGGTGCCATTCATGGTTGCAGCTTGTTGTGCAGCTCAGTCGAAGCAAACTTTCTCCTTACTTTCCCTCGATGGTGATCCTCTCTGAACCTGACCCGAACCAGCACAGGAACTGACTGACTTGAGCAATGACAGGCCACAATCAAACCCCCCCCACTCCAGGTCTCTGAGCCCCCTTATAAAGCCTTGGATTACTCTGACCCTGCCTGTCAGCAGAAAGCAATTTAAGCCACGGCAAAAGAATAATAATCCAGGCAGGAGCTGAGACGGTATCATTGAGCCATTAACACTCACACTGCTGCACTGGGCAGTGAGGCCTTTGCCCTGACAGCCTGCTCAGAAGTTGTCAAACATGGAAGAAATAAAAACACAAAGTTGATACAGGTCTGTGTCGGTGAGCAAATTTGCTAATTATGCCTGTATCTTCACGTCATTCCATCTGGGAGGGCCAGCATACACATGGAGATGAGCTTCATGTGTATGCTGGCAGTTCCCTGCTCCTTTAACACATCACCCTGTTCCCTGGCCAATATCTCTGTCTCTGGCTTACTGCAGTGTTCCAGTGAAGCTCAACACAAGCTGGAAAAACAACAACTGGTTTACTGCTTGAGGACCCTGCAGCCGTCCGGACTCAATATCGAGCTAAATAATTTTAGAGCCTATATTCTCCCACGTCCTAGGCCCTACCCCACATACCCAGGTCTTATTATCACATAGCTTGCCATTGCACACTACCTGTTGTTAGCCACTAGCAGCCTCTCTTAACAGCTATTCACCCCACTAGCCAGATCATTTTCAACTGCTTTGTCCAACTGTTCTTCTCTCTCTTTGAGCTCTTTCTTCTGCCTATTTTTTACTCCTTACCCCCTACCCCCACCCTGACTTCTGCATGCAAACCAACATTTTCCTAGCTCCCATCAATTCTGGGGAAGGGTTACCAGGTCCAAAACATTAACTTTGAGTCCTCTTTACAGATGCTGACAGACCTGCTGAGCTTTTCCAGCAACTTTGTTTTTGTGTCTGTTTTACAGCATCCGCAGTTCTTTTGGTGAATGTAAGGGTATTGTGCTGGTGTCTATTGTGTTGAATGGAACTGTTGGAATATCAGAATCTGGATTTGTGTTATTTTACAGGCTAGAACACATATAATAGCGAGTACTATAACCTGTATGAAGAGACTGTGCTTGCATTTTACACAGAAACATTGAAACTTAGAAACTAGGTGCAGGAATAGGCCACGTGGTCCCCTTGAATTTACACCACCATTCAATATGATCATAGCTGATTATGCACTCTCAGTATTCCACTCTTACTTTCTCTCCATACCCCTTGATCCACTTAGCCGCAAGGGTCACATCCAGCTCCCTTCTGAATATATCTAATGAACTGGCCCCAACAGCTTCCTGTGGGAGAGAATTCCACAGGTTCACAACTCTGAGTGAAGAAATTCTTCCTCATCTCAGTCCTGAATGGCTTACACCTTATTCGTACATTGTGACACCTAGTTCTGGACTTCCCCAACATCAGGAACATTCCTCCCATATCTAGCTTGTCCATTCTCATCAGGATTTGATGTTTCTAAAAACCACACCCCCAAATCCCATTCTTCTAAATTCCAGAAATAACAAGTCCAGTTGATCCAGTCTTTCCTCATATATCAGCCCTGCCATCCTGAAACCAGTCTGACGAATCTTCGCAGGATTCCCTAAATAGCAAGAATGTACTTCCTCAGACTAACAGACTAAAACTGCACATGGTACTCAAGGTGTGCCCTCACCAAGGCCCAGTATAACTGCAGTAAAACATCCTTACTCCGAACTCAAATCCTCTTGGTCTGAGGGCCAGCTGCTATTAGCTTTTCTCATTGCCTGCTGCACCAATACACCAACCTTCAGTGACTGTTCCTCCATGACACCCTGGTCTCATTGCACCTCACCTTTTCCTGAACTGCCACCATTCAGATAATAATCTGCCTTCCTGTTTTTGTGACCAAAGTGGATAACCTCACATTTATCCCCATTATATGGCATTTGCCACTCAGTTTGTCTGCCCAAGTCACCTTGCAGCCTCCTAGCACCCTCCTCACAGCAGACACGGACACCCAGCTTAGTATCATCTGAAAAGTTGGAGATATAGCATTCAATTCCTTTGTCCAAATCAGGAACATATATTATGAACAGCTGAGGACCCAGCACAGAACTCTGCAGCACCCGTTCATCACTGCCGATCACTCTGAAAAGGGCCCATTTATTCTAACTCTCTGCTTCCTGCCAGCCAGTTCTCTATCCACTTCAATACACTACCTCTGATACCTTGAGCTTTAGTTTTCCTTACTAATCTCTTGCATTGAACCTTGTCAAAAGCCTTTTGAAAGTCTAGATATACAACATCCACTGATTCATTCTTGTCCACTCTACTGGTCACATCCTCAAAGTCTTCCAGAAGATTTTTCAAGCATGATTTCCAGCATTCTGTAGACTCTGAAAGAGTTCCAATGGACTGGAGATTCCCTTTAGCAAATCCTTGGACCAATCCTGCCACCACTTTCCAAATGCTAAATTAATACTTAATAATTGACTTCAGCAATTTCCCCATCACTGATGTCAGGATAACTGGCCTATAATTCCCTACTTCCTCTCCCTCCTTTTTTAAAAAGTGTGTCACATTAGCTACTCTCCAGTCCATTGGAACTCTTCCAGAGTCAATAGAATGTTGGAAAATAATTACCAATATTTCTAGGGCTACTTCCTTACATGCTCTGGGATACAGAGCTGCAGGCCTCCCTGGGGAGTTATTGGGTTTTAATCCCATCATTTTCCCCAATACCATTTCCTGACTAAAGAAAATGTCCTTCAGTTCCTTCATGCTTGACCCTCTGCCCTCTAGCTTTTCCTGAAGGTTATTTGTGTCCTCATTAGTGAAGACAGATCCAAAGTATTTCAGAAGAAAGGTCCCAACCCGAAAAGCCAAGCCTTCCTGCTCCTCTGATGCTGCTTGGCCTGCTGTGTTCGTCCAGCTCCACACCTTGTATTCTCATATTCTCCAGCATCTGCAGTTTCTATTATCTCTGTCAGAGATCTACGTTTGTCTTCACCAGTTTTTTTTTCACTAATCAATAGAAGCTTTTGCAGTAAATTTTTTAATATTCTTTGCAAGCTTACTGTCTTTATTCTATTTTCCTCTTCCAAATTAAACCCTTTGTCCTCTGCTGAATTTTAGCAGAGCTGATTGTAATAATGGTGTCACTGTCCTATTGATGTAAATAGAGCCCATAATTATCAAGACAAATCTTTGAGAACAGAGATAATGGGAACTGCAGATGCTGGAGAATCCAAGATAAAAAAGTGTGGGGCTGGATGAACACAGCAGGCCAAGCAGCATCTCAGGACCACAAAATCAGAGAGCTCTCTGATGATGGGTCTAGGCCTGAAATGTCAGCTTTTGTGCTCCTAAGATGCTGCTTGGCCTGCTGTGTTCATCCAGCTCCACACTTTGTTAAATCTTTGAGAGCTACCAGTTGCTGATTATTTGAAGTAAGTGGGAGTGATTCCCATTGTTAGGTAAATATCTATCAGATCCAGAGGGACATCTCTGAGAGCAACAGTGTGGTTTGAGGAATGAGAGTGAATCTCTGTGAGGAACAGTGTGAATATGAGCAATGGGAGTGAATCTCTGTGAGAAACTGTCATGACTCCCTATGAGCTCTGGCAGTGTCTGTGGGGAGAAATCAGAGTTAACATTTTAGGTCAAGTGACCCTTCCTCAGAATTGATTAATTTCTGTTTTGCTTCGAATTTACAGCATCCCTAGTTCTTTCGGTTTCCATCAGTCGACGTGAACTGTCCATGCCTATGGTACAGTGCCATTCAAATTCAAGCACCTCAGTGTCAATATTCCTGACACTCAACTCTATTATATCTGTCAAGGTTCCCTGATTGGATCGAGATTCACAGACCTAACCAGGGAATCCAGTCCAGATTGTTGATCATGTTACAATCGCAATGAGGATCAGTGTGAATTTGAGCTATTGGAGTGATGTTCCATGAGAAATTGTGTGAGGTTGGGAATTGGAAGTCATTCTCTGAGGAACAGTGTAGGTTTTAAAGAATAGTGATGAATCTTTCTGAGGAACTGCGTGAGTGTGGGAATTGGGGATTGATTTCAGTGAGGAACAGTGTGGGTGTGAGAAATAGGTATCGATCTCAGTGAGGAATGGTGTGAAAGTGAGAAATAAGTACCGAGCTCAGTGAGGAACAGTGCGAGAGTAAGAAATAGGTATCAATCGAGTTTTGAGAAGATTTGTAGCTCAGGCTGAGGTTCTGGATTGAGTTTGCTCGCTGAGCTGGAAGGTTCGTTTTCAGACGTTTCGTCACCATTCTGGGTAACATCATCAGTGAGCCTCCGATGAGGCGCTGGTGTTATGTCCCGCTTTCTATTTCTCTGTTTAGGTTTCCTTGGGTTGGTGATGTCATTTCCTGCGTTGGTGATGTCACTTCCTGTTCTTTTTCTCAGGGAATGGTAGATTGGCTCCAAATCAATGTGTTTGTTGATGGAGTTCCAGTTGGGATGCCATGCTTCTAGGAATTCTCGTGGGTGTCGATCTCAGTGTGGAACAGCATGAGTATGAGAAATTGGTGTCAATCTCAGTCAGAAACATTGTGAGTGTGAGAAATAGGTGTCAATTTCAGTGAGAAATGGTATGAGTGAGAGAAATGGTGATGAATCTCAACGAGGAACAGTGCCAGCATGAAAAATAGATTTCAATCTCAGTGAGGAACAATGTGAGTGTGCAAAATGGCGATCAATACAAATGAGTAACAGTGTGCATGTGCGAAATGGCAATCAATCCCAATGAGGAAGAGTGTGAGTGTGACAAATAGATAACAATCTCACTGCGGAACAGTGTGAGAAATGGGGATCAATCTCAGTGAGGAATGGTGTGAGTGTGAGAAATTGCGACCAATCTCAATGAGGAACAGTGAGAGTGTGTGAAACGGCGATCAATTTCAACAAGGAACAGAGTGTTAGAAATAGGCGTCAATCTCAATGAGGAACAATGTGAGTTCACGAAATGGCAATCGATCCCAATGAGGAACAATATGAGTGTGAGAATGGGTGTTGATTTCAGTGGGGAACAGTGTGATTGTGAGAAATAGGTGTCAATCTCAATAAGGAACAGTGTGAGTGTGAGAAATGGTGATAAATCTGAATGAGGAACAGTGTGAGCATGCAAAATGGCAATGAATCTCAATGAGGAATAGTGTGAGTGTGAGAAAGTAGTGTCAATCTCAATGAGGAACAGAGTGCACGTTTGAAATGGCGATCAGTCCCAATGAGAAAGAGTTTGAGCGTGAGTAGTAGGTAACAATCTCAGTGAGGAACAGTGTGAGTGTCCGAAATGGGTGTCGATCTCATTGAAGGGTGGGAGAAATAAGTGTGATCTCAGTGATGAACGGTGTGAGTGTGAGAAATATGTAATGATCTCAGCGCAGAACAGTATGAGAAACGGCAAGCGATTTCAGTGAGGAACAGTTTGTGTGCGTGACAAATATGTGTCGCCCTCAGTGAGGAACATTGTGAGTGTGATAAATAGGTATCACTCTCAGTGAGGAACAGTGTGAGTGTGACAAATAGGTATCACTCTCAATGAGGAACAGTGAGAGTTGTGAGATATGGTGATAAATCTCAATGAGGAATAGTGTGAGTGTACGAAATGGTGATCAATCTCAATGAGGAGCAGTGTGAGTGTGAAACACAAGTGTCGATCTCAGAGCGGAACTGTGTGACAATTAGGTGTCAATCTCAGTGAGGAACGGCATGAGTGTGTGAAACTGCGACCAATCACAATGAGAAACAGTGAGAATGTGAGAAATAAGTGTCGATCTCATTGAGGAACAGTGTGAATGTGTGAAATGGCAATCAACCCCGATGAGGAACATTTTGAGTGTGAGAAATAGGTAACGATCTCAGTTCAAAACAGTTTGAGAAATGGGGATTAATCTCATTGAGGAACAGTGTGAGTGCTCGAAATGAGTGTCAATCTCAGTGAGGAACAGTGTGTGCGTGAGAAATAATTGTCGATCTGAGTTACGAATGGTGCGAACGTGAGAAATAGGCAGCGTTATCAATTCGGAACAGTGAGAGAAATGTGGATCAATTTCAGTGAGGAACAGTGAAAAAGTGAGAAATAGGTGTCAATCTCAGTGAGGAACGGTGGGAGTAAGCAAAATGACGATCAATCCCAATGAAGAACAGCGTGAGTGTGAGAAATCGTGATAAATGAACAATGAAGAACAGTGTGAGCGCACGAAATAGTGACCAAACTCAATGAGGAATAGCATGAGTGTGCGAAATAAGTGTCGATCTCATTGAGGTGAGTAGCGGTGTGAGTGTGAGAAATAGGTGTCAATCACAGTGGGGAACAGGCTGCGCGTGTAAAATGGTGATCAATTTCAACGACGAGCAGTGTGTGTGAGAAATAGACATCAAGTTCAAAGAAAAGCAGTGTGAGTGTGCGAAATGGCAATCAAACTCAATGAGGAACAGTGCGAGTGTGAGAAATGTGTGTCGATCTCAGTGAAGAACATTGTTATTAAAAGAAACAGGTGTCGATCTCAATGAGGAACATTGTGAGTGTGCAAAATGGCGATCAATCCCAATGAGGAACATGTGCGTGTTTGAAGTAGGTAATGACCTCAGTGCAGAACAGTGTGGTAAAGGGGAATCAATCTCAGTGAGGAGCAGTGTGAATGTGAGAAATAGGCATCAATCTCAGTGAGGGACATTGATGTGCAAAATGGTGATCAGTTTCAATGTGGAACGGAATGAGTGTGCAAAATGGTGATCAATCTCAATGAGGAACAGTGTGAATCTGAGAAAATCTGTGTCGATCTCAATGAGGAACAGTGCGAGTATGAGAAATGTGTGCCGATCTCTTTGAGGAGCAGGGTGAGTGTGAGAAATAAGTGTCGATCTCAATGAGGAACAGTGTGAGTGTGCCAGATAGTGATCAATCCCAAAGAGGATCAGTGTGATTGTGAGAAATAGGTAATGATCTCAGTGCGGAACAGTGTGAGAAATGGGGACCAATCTTAGTGAGGAACAGAGTGGCTGTGTGAAATGGCAATCAATCTCAATGAGGAACAGTGTGAGTGTGAGAAATGGGGATCAATACCAGTGAGGAACAGTTTGAGAAATGGGGAACAATCCCAGTGAGGAACAGAGTGTGAGAAATGTGTGTCGATCTCTTTGAGGAACAATGTGAGAAATGGGGATCAATCTCAATGAGGAATGGTGTGAGTGTGAGAAATAGGTATCAATTTCTGTGAGGAACAGTGTGAGTGTTTGAAATAGATAACGATCTTATTGCAGAACAGTGTGGGAAAGGGGGATCATCTCAGTGAGGAGCAATATGAGTGTGTGAAATGGGCATCAATCTCAGTGAGGAACAATGCAAGTGTGAGAAATGGGCATCAATCTCAGTGAGGAACAGTGTGAGTGTGTGAAATAGGCATCAATCTCAATGAGAAACACTGCGAGAAATGTGGATCATTCTCAGTGAGGAACAGTGTGAGTGAGAGAAATAGGTGTCAATCTCAGTCATGAACAGTGTGAGTGTGAAAAATGTTTGTCAATCTCATTGAGGAACAGTGTGAGAAATGGGGATCAATCTCAATGAGGAATAGTGTGAGTGTGAGAAATGAGGATTAATACCAGTGAGTAATGGTTTGAGTGTGAGAAATAGGTACCGATCTCTGTGCGTAACAGTGTGTGAAATGGGGATCATTCTCAGTGAGGAACAGAATAGTGTGAGAAATGGGTGTCCCTCTCAGTGAGAAAGTATGTGTGCAAAATGGGTGTCGCTCTCAGTGAGGAACAGTGTGTGTGTGAGAAATGGCCGTCACTCCCAGGAGGAACGGTGTGAGTGTTTGAAATAGATAACGATCTCATTGCAGAACAGTGTGGGAAAGGGGGATCATCTCAGTGAGGAGCAATGTGAGTGTGAGAAATGTGGATCAATCTCAGTGAGGAACAGTGTGAGTGTGAGAAATGGGCATCAATCTCAGTGAGGAATGGTGTGAGTGCGAGAAATAGGTACCCAACTCTGTGCGGAACAGTGTGAGAAATGGGGATCAATCTTAGTGAGGAACAGAATAAATGTGAGAAATGGGTGTCACTCAGTGAGGGACAGTGCGAGCATGAGAAATGGGTCTTGATCTCAGTGAGGAACAGTGTGTGTGTGAGAAAAAGGTGTCAATCTCAGTCAGGAACAGTGTGAGTGAGAGAAATGGGTGTCAGTCTCAGTGAGGAAGAGTATGAGTGTAAGAAATAGGTGTTGATCTCCGTGAGGAACGATATGAGTGTGAGAAATAGGTCACGATCTCTACGTGGAACAGTGGGAGTGTGAGAAATAGGTGTCGATCTCAGTGAGGAGCCGTGTGATTGTGAGAAATCGGTATCGATCTCAGTGTGGAACAGTGTGAGTGTGAGAAGTGTGTCGATATCAATGAGGAACAGTGTGAGTATGAGAAATTTGCACCGATCTCAATGAGGAACTGTGTGAGTGTGAGATGTGGTCATTGATCTCAGTGAGGAACAGTGAGTTTGCGACATGGTGATCAGTTTAATTGCAGAAGAGTGTGAGTGTGCGAAATGGTGATCAATCACAATGAGGAACAACATGAGTGTTAGAAATAGGTGTCAATCTCAATGAGGAACAGCGTGAGCGTGAGAAATAAGAGACAATCTCAGTGCGGAACAGTGTGAGAAATGGGGATCACTCTTAGTGAGGAACAGAGCAAGTGTGGATGTCGATCTCACTGAGGAACAGTGTGAGAAATGGGGATCAAACTCAGTGCGGAACAGTGTGAGTGTGAAAAAAAGATGTCAATCTCAGTCATGAACATTGTGAGTGTGAGAAATGGATGCTGATCTCAGGGAGGAACAGTGTGGGTGTAAGAAATAGGTGTCAATCTCAGTGAGGAATGGTGTAAGTATATGAAATTGGTGTCAGTCTCAGTGAGGAACAGTGTGAATGTGAGAAATGGTAACCAGTCCCATTCTGGAATGGTGTGAGTGTGAGAAATGGGGATCAATCCCAAAGAGAAACAGTGTGAGTGTAAGAAATGGGTGTCAATCTCAGTGAGGAACTGTGTGAGAAATGGAATCAATCTCAATGAAAAATAATGTGAGTTTGAGAAATAGGTGTCAATCTCAGTCATGAACAGTGTGAGTGTTTGAAATAGGTGTCAATTTCATTGAGGAACAGTGTGAGTGTGTGAATTGGCGATCAATCGCAATGAGGAACAGTGTGAGTGTGAGAAATAGATGTCGATCTCAGTGAGGAGCTGTGTGAGTGTGCGAAATAGGCGTCAGTCCCCATGAGGAACAGTGTGAGTATGAGAAACAAGAAACAATCTCACTGTGGAACAGTATGAGAAATGGGGATCACTCTCCGTGAGGAACAGAATAAGTGCGAGAAATAGGTAATGATCTCATGTAGAACAGTGTGAGAAAGGGGGTCTTCTCAATGAGGAACAATGTGAGTGCAAGAAATAGGTGTCAATCTCATTCATGAACAATGTGAGTGTGAGAAATGGTGATCAGTCCCATTCTGGAATGGTGTGAGTGTGAGAAATGGGTGTCGATCTCAGGAAGGAATGGTGTGAGAGTGGGAAATAGATAACAATCTCGGTGAGGAACAGTGTGAGAAATGGGCAACAATCTCAGTGAGGAACAGTGGAAATGTGAG
Organism: Stegostoma tigrinum; assembly: GCF_030684315.1. Lineage (NCBI taxonomy): Eukaryota > Metazoa > Chordata > Chondrichthyes > Orectolobiformes > Stegostomatidae > Stegostoma > Stegostoma tigrinum. The sequence goes on along the minus strand of NC_081364.1, from coordinate 67,527,684 downwards.
AAATAGGCATCAATCTCAGTGAGGTACAGTGTGAGTATGCGAAATAGGCATCAATCTTAATGATGAACAGTGTGAGTGTGCAAAATGGTGGTCAATCTGAATGTGGAACAGTGTGAGTGTGAGAAATAGGTAACAATCTCAGTGTGGAAAAGTGTGAAAAATGGGAATCAATCTCATGAGGAACAAAGTGAGTGTGCAAAATGGGTGTCACGCTTAGTGAGGAACAGTGTGAGTGTGAGAAATGGATGTCGATCTCATTGAGGAACAGTGTGAGAAATGGCGATCAATCCCAATGAGGAATGGTGTGAGTGTGAGATATAACGATTAGATCCATAGAGGAATGGCGTGAGTGTGAGAAATGGTGATCAATCCCCATGAGGAAAAGTGTGAGTGTGAGAAATGGATGTCGATCTCAGTGAGGAACCATATGTATGAGAACTAGTCATTGATATCTCTGAGGAACAGTGTGAGTGTGAGAAATAGGTGTCAATCCCATTGCAGAACAGTTGAGTATGCGAAATGGTGATCAATCTCAATGAGGTATAGTGTGAGTGTGTGAAATAGAAGTCGATCTCAGTGAGGAACAATGTGAGTATGAGAAAAGGATGTCGATCTCAGTCAGTAATGGTGTGAGTATGAAAAATAGGTAACAATCTTAGTGAGGAAGTGTGAGAAATGGTGATCAATCTCAGTGAGGAACAGTGTGATTGTGAGAAATGGGTGTCGATCTCAGTGAGGAGCACTGTGAGTGTGAGAAATAGGTAGCAATCTCACTGAGGAACAACTTGAGTGTGTGAAATAGTGATCAATCCCAATGAGGAACTTTGTGAGTGTGCGAAATGTTGATCAATCTCAATGAGGAATAGTGTGAGTGTGAGAAATGGCGATCAATCTCAATGAGGAACAGTGTAAGTGAGAAATGTGTGTTGATCTCAGTGAGAAACAATGTAAGTGTGAGAAATAGGTGTCATTCTCAATGAAGTACAGTCTGAATGCGCAAAATAGCGATCAATCCCAATGAGGAACAATGTGAGTGTGAGAAATAGGTAACAATCTCAGTGCGGAACAGTGTGAGAAATGGGGATCAATCTAAGTGGGGAACAGTGTGAGTGTGCAAAATGGGTGTCAATCTCATTGAGGAACATTGTGAGTGTGAGAAATAGTTATCAATCTCAGTGACAAACGGTGTCAGTGTCAGAAATAGGTAACAATCTCAGTGTGGAACAGTGTGCAAAATGGGAATCAGTCTTGGTGAGGAACAGAACATGCGTGAGAAATGGGTGTCGATCTCAATGAGGAAATGTGTGAGTGTGTGAAATGATGATCAATCTCAATGAGGAACAGTGAGTGTGAGAAATGGGTGTCAATCTCAGTGTGGAACTGTGTGAGTGTGAGAAATTGCAGTGAATCTCTGTGAAGAACATTGTGTTTGGAATCATGTAATCCCAACTGTGTAGAAGCAGATCATTTGGCCCAACGAGTCCTCAGAACCCTCCGAAGAACAACCCACATTGCTCCTAAGATGCTGCTTGGCCTGCTGTGTTCATCCAGCTCCACACTTTGTTATCTTGGATTCTCCAGCATCTGCAGTTCCCATTATCTCTCTAAAGGATGCAAATTTGTGATCTGCAGAAATTCCACTGCCCTGCAAGAGTCTTGCAACCACTTACTTTTTACACTGCTTCCTCGGCTCAGCTTCCAAAACAAGGCAAACGCATGAATTATAAACTGTATTAAAGAGTGTTATTTTTGTGTGTGTGTGTGTGTGTGTGTGTGTGTGTGTGTGTGTGTGTATGTGTGTGTATGTGTGTGCGCGCGTGCGTGTGTGTGTGTTTATGTGCGCATATTTCTGAAATGAATATGTGAATAAATAATCCTCAATTTAAATCCTTGAATAGCTTGCTGCTGGTCTGTCAAACCTGACATGCAAACAAAGGTTACAAAATCTTCCTTCTCCAAAGCCCACTGATTACAGACAGAACAGAAAGGAACACAGGCTTCATCTTTTTCTCATCCACATAGAAAGTGATTAGGAAGACAAATGGAATGCTGTCCTTTGTTGCAAAGGAGCTGGAATATAAAGGAATAAACTGTCCTTTTTCTAAAGTATAGAGAATTGGTGAGATCACACTTGGAATACTGTGTGCTATTGCCTTCTAGCCTAAGGAGGGATAGGCTTACATTGGAGGCATTTCAGAAAAGGAACTTGTGCTAGTTCCTAGCACAAAGGGCTGCCCCATGGAGAAACGTAGGTCAGTTTGTTCTGGTATCCACAGGAGCTTAGAAGAATGAATGATTGAAAGGTAGAAGATTCTGAAGGGGCTTAATGGTGAGAAAATGTTTCCCCTCATGGGGGATCCTCGAACTAGTTGGCATCCTTCCAAAATGAGGTGTGTCTCATTTAAGACTTAGCTGAAGGGAAATTTTTTCTCTAAGGGGATGGTCAATTTGCTGTCCTAGAGAGCAAACAGCAAACGTTGAGCTCAGACCTCTATCAGATCAGATCTTATTGAATGGTACAGCAGGATCGAGGAGCTGAAAGACATACTCCCAACTGCAACACCTGCATTATTATAGTCTTCTCGCTAAACTTTTACCTTCATAAACTTGAGTTCATTCAATATCCTAACTTTTACCAAGTCCTGGGAACCCCTCCCAAATTTTGTTAGCTCCAGTTCAGTAACACATCCACTTTAAACATCTTAACCATGATTCAAAAAATGTCCCCACTTGGCTCCTGTCTTCTGTATAACAACCAAGGCTGCATTTAACTGAGTGTAGCATCAAGGAGCCCTAGAAAAATTGGAATTAATGGTCATCTGGGGCAAATCCTCTGCTGGTTGAAGATATGCCTGGCACATGGGAAGATGGTTGTGGTTGTTGGAGGTCAATCATCTCAGCTCCAAGATGTCTCTGCAGGAGTTCCTCAGGGTAGTGTCCTAGGCCCAACCATCTTCAGTTGTTTCATCAATGACTTTCCCTCCATCATAAGTTAGAGGTGGGGATGTTCGCCAACGATTGCACAATGTTCAGCACTATTCGTGACTCCTCAGATACTGAAGCAGTCCATGCTCACATGCAACATGATCTGGACAATATCCAGACTTCAGCTGACACGTGGCAAGTAACATTTGCGCAGACACAAATGCCAAGCAATGACCATCTCTGATAACAGACAACCTAGACACCATTCCTTTACATTCAACTGTGTTACTATCATTGAATTCCCCACTATCAACATCCTGGAAATTACCATTGACCAGAAACACAACAGGACTTGTCACATAAACACACAGACTACAAGAGCAGGTCAGAGGTTTGGAATACTGCAGTAAGTAACTCACCTCCTGACTCCCTAAAATCTAGTCACCATTTACAAGGCACAAGTCAGGAAAGTAATGAAATACTTCCCTCTTGCCTGGATGAGCACAGCTCCAACAACACTCAAGAAGCTTGACACTATCCAGGACACAGCAGCCCGCTTGATTGGCACTACATCCACAAGTATTCACTTCCTCCACCACCGATGCTCAATAGCAGCAGTGTGTACTTTCTACAAGATGCACTGCAGAAACTCACCAAAGATCCTCAGATAGCACCTTTCAAACCCACCATCACTTCAACCTAGAAGGACAAGGGCAGCAGGCACATGGGAATACTACTCCCTGCAAGCTCCCCTCCAAGCCACTCATCATCCTGACAGAAAAATTTATTGCTGTTCTTTCACTGTTGACGGATCAAAATCCTAGCATTCCCTCCCATATGGTGCTGTGGGTGGCAGCAGTTCAAGAAGGCAGCTCACCACCACCTTCTCAAAGGGCAACTAGCAATAAGCAATGCATGCTGCCCAGTTAGCAACATCCACATCCTAAGAAAGATGAATAGAACTTCTCCTACAACTTTCTAAAACACCTTCCTTCCTCCTCCTCCTCTGCCTCTAGTCTCTTACAGACCCCTCACCTTTCTCCAAATCTACCCATTGGTGCCATTCCTTCAGCTGTCTGAGTGCTGACTCTGTGATTCATTGTCTCAACCTCTCTGCCTTTAAGAAACTCCTTTAAACCTACCTCTTTGAGCATGTTCTTGGTCACCTGACTTAATGCTTCCTTATGTACTACAGTGTTATATTTTCTCTGTTCACACTCCCTAAATCATTGTTGAGGTTAATGATATTGTATGCACATTGTTATTTAAGCAGGAATCCTGAAAGTTAACCCTGAGATTCTGATTGTTTGCCATTTTAATCCAATATCCTATTCTCACTCTCAAACCCTCCTTGGCTTATTCTTGCTTTGTTTGATCGGTATTTATTGTCTGTCCCTAATTGCCTCTTGTGAAGGTGGTGGTGCACTGCCTTCTTGAACTGTTGCAGTCCACGTGCTGTAAGTTGACCCACAACACCCTTAGTGAGGGAATTCCAGGGTTTTGGCCCATGTATTCGTTGCCCTTGCTTTTCTAGATGGAAGTGAGTTTGGAGGGCTAATGTGACACTGGCACAAAGGGATAGATACTTTTAATACAGTACATTTCTGGAGCAGGTGGGGCTTGAACCTAGATCTTTAGGCTCAGAGGCAGGGACACTATTAGTGCACCACAGGAGGCTGCTACAAAGGGATCCAGGTAGTCTAAGTGAGTAGGTGGAGATTTGGCAGATGATCTATACTGTGGGGAGAAGTGAGGTAGAGAAGTTTTCTTTTTACCTTGACTTTCACAGGCTTTGACACTCAATCTTGAGGTAAACAACTTCAACTCTGCCCTCCATTTTGATAGTTTTTTTTCTCCCCCAAGAGCTGTTCTGAATCTTGGCTTCATGTTCTTTCTTTCAGACAGTTCTCTTCATCATAAGTCTGTAGCCTATTACTCCACAGCGTTTTAAGTGCTTGACCAGATGCTACTTAAATGCTGTGAGAGTACCTGACTCCACCACCCTATCAGGCAGCACCTTACATATTTCTACCACACTCTTGGTGAACATATTTTTCTTCAGATCCCTTCTACACCATTTTCTCTTCACCTTAAACTTGTGCCCTCTGATCTGCCATTTGGAAAAGATTCTCACAATCCACTCTGTCCATGCCTGTTATGATATTCTATACCTTAATCAGATCCACCCCTCCAACACCCTTTTCCCCCGGGAAAACAAACCCAGCCTGTCCTGCCTCTCATCGGTAATCCCAGGTAATCTTTCCTATCTCCTCCTCGATCCTGACTTTTCCTTTTGTTCTTCCTGACACTCCCATCAGCAACATGAAACCCACCTGATCTCTAGTTCCCTTCTGTTCCAGAGTCATGTTTGATTCGAAATGCTCACCCTGTTTGTCTCTCCACAAATGCTGCCAGATCTGCTGAGTTTCTGTGGCATTCTCTGGTTTTGATCCATAGTATTTGTTATACGGTGAATACTGCATAAAGTCATCTCCCTTAAGGAAAGGCAGTAATAAAACGATGGTAATAAGTGCAGGAAGAGTTGCAAGGGTAGGAACAGAACAATGAGCAATAGAAAGGGAAAGTGAGGAAGAAAGGCTGTTACGGGTGAAGAGGAGGAGTACAAGCAGCAACCTTTGGAGTTTTTTTCTTTGCTTCCAATGCAAGTCTATCCCTCCTTGTGTACAGAGAGCAGAACTGTACAGAATATACCAGGTCTGGTCTCAGCAAGGCCCTGTACAGTTGTAGTTTTATAGCCCATCCTCCTTGCAATAAAGGCCAATGTTCTATTTGCCTTCCTCATTAATTGTCATTCCTACATACTAACATTTTCTGATTCAATTGCAAGGACACCGAAGATGTCTCTGCACTGTGGTATTCCGCAGTCTCTCTCCACTTAAATGTTCAGCTTTCCTATTCTTCCTTCCAAAATGGACAAGTTTGAATTGTCCCCACATTATACTCTATCTGCCGTTGCTTCCCCCAACTCATTTAGCCTATCAGTATCGCTTTGCAGAGTCTTTGCTTCATCATCACTACTTGCTTTGAATTGTCAACAAGTATGGCTCCAATATACTTGGATTCTTTGTCTAAGATATTGATTAAGACAAGTAGCTAATTGTGGCCCCAGTACTGATCCCTGTGGCACCTCACTAGTTACTGTTTACCAACCTGATGACCCATTTATCCCAATGCTTTAATACCTGTAGTTAGCCAATGCTCAACCGTTACTAACCAATCATACCCAACACAGTATTCCTATCTTGTACAGGACCGTTTATCAGGATCTTCATCCAACCCCTTTCAAATACATTACATTCACTGGTTCCCCTTTATCCACTCTACTTATTAAATCCTTAAAGTTTTTTTTAGAAATGCCAAATGATGGGAGGCAATGGCCTAGTGGCATTATTGCTGGACTGCTAATTTAGAGACAGCAGATAACATTCTGGTGACCTGGGTTCAAATCCTCTCACTGTGGATGGTGGAACTTGAATTCAATAATATCTGGAATTAAGAATCTAATGCTGACCATGAATCCATTGTTGATTTTTGGAAAAACCCACCTGGTTCACTAATGCTCTTTAGAGAAGGAAACTGCCATCCTTACCTGGTCTGGCCTACATGTGACTCCAGGCCAACAGCAATATGGTTGACTCTGGGCAATTAGTGATGGGCAATAAATACTGACTAGTTAGAGACAGCCTCATCCCATGAATGAATAAAAAAAATGATAGCAGTCAATCCAGAATTAATAAGAGCATGGATTGATGGTGTCGGAGGGAGGCTGTGTTGGTTATAGAGTGTGGCACTGAGCTCCAGGTTTGGGAAGGGGCTTCTTCAGCCTGAGATAATGGTCAGGGAGAGGGATGAAGTCAGTATCTTGGGAATGGAGATTGATGGGTAAAACTGTCAGACAATTCATTTCATTGGCTCTGACCTGAAGTACATATTGGCATTGGGAATCAAAATTACTGTTTTAAAATTGTCCTGTACTCATCTGTGGAGTATTGAGGAGGTTGAATTGCTATTGAAAGTTTAATTCCTTGAGAAAGCAAAGTACTTTTTAACAATAATTGTCAAAGGTTTGGGAATAGAAACAAGCTGCAAGTGTTGTATATTACCCATATCCGTGAGATTGACGATAGAGGAAATTCACTATCCTTTTCGCTTGGAGTAATTTTTCTGTCCCAGTTTTTAACATGTTCAGCTGTGCAGGAGCATTACTGAGGCTTCTGATTATGGTCTTACTGTAAAGTAGTTTCTGAACTAATCCCATGTTGAGAGCTAAGTGATAACTAATTAGGACAATTCTGTAGCCAACTGCTGACCAAGCAAGAGGCAGCCAAAGCTGGGATCTGGGGCCAGGCTGGGTTAGCAATGGACACTGGAGATGGAATTCTGCGTGTGTTAGAAACTTCAAGCAATGTGTTTGGCAAGACAGCTAACATGTTGCTTCTTCAGTTTTACTTTTCATTGTTAACTAAACTAACAGGGAACAAGGTAGTGTCTTATTATAATTCTTCAGACATCAGATTGTAGGGCAAGTTTGATGACTGTTCACTGCCCACCAACTCTATCTCATACACCTTTGGAACATAGGAAATAGGAGCTGGTGTAAGCCATTCATCCCATCAAGCCTGCTCCACTCTTCATCATGAACATATCTGTGGGCCCAACTCAGCACCTCTTCTTGATTTCTTTCTGTATCGTTTGATCCCTTTGGCCCTAAGAACTATATCTGTTATTTCTTGAAAACATTCAATGGTTTGACTTCAGCTGCTTCATGTGCCAGAGAATTCCACAGGATCACCGTTTTCTGGGTGAAGAAATTTCTCCTCATCTAAGACCTATATGGCCCATCCTGTATCCTTAGACTGTGACCCCCTGATCCTGGACATGCCTGTCATCAGGAACACCCTTCCTGCATAGTCCTATTAGAGTGTAATAGATTTTTATTACTGACATTTATTTAAACTCCAGTGAACTCCCAACTCTCTTCGCACATCTGTCCTGCCATTCCTATGAAGGTCAAAGTTTGGAGAAATAAGGGCTAGTGTGAACTCAGGGGCCTTAATATCGAACTTGTTTCTGCTTTTTCTACTCTTGTCCCCATCAAATTGCTGATGGCCTCTCTTCAAAAGACCACCTTCTAGTGTATGAATCCAACAGTCCCAGTCCTGAACATTTCCAGACCACCACAGCACTGCTCTCAGCCCCAGATCTAACTGACCCTGAAACTCCTGCCTCTCCCCCTCACCTCATTAAACCCTTGGTTTCAAACCTGGACAAAGGTGCTGAATAAGAGAGGTGAGGTGAAGTGAGAGTGACTGCCCTTGACATCAAAGTCAATTTGACCTGGAGTGGCATCAGGAAATCACATATAGTCCAGATTGTTGAAAATGACAGCTTTCCTTCTTTAAATGCTTTATCTGGATGAATTATGTTTAGCTCTTAAGGAGCGAGTGGGTGGGAGCAAAGGGAATTCTCAATGACAGTTATCCATTTATCTGTCTCATTTAAAGGTAGTAAAACATCTTGAGATGCTCTTGGGGAGAGCTATTAAACACAGTCATTTGAAACAATGTTAGTAAAAACATGTTAACAGTCATTTGAAAATAAGGATTAGAATTTTAAAATCATGACGTTGCTTGACTGGGAGCTGATGTAGGTCAGTGGCCACAAGGGGTGATAATGTAACTGGATGGGAGATGATTTATACGGAATAAAATTCACAGAGGGTAGAATGTGGGATCCCCCAGTATCAAAATTTTGGAGGTTATCATTAACTGAAAACTGAACTAGAATGGCCATGTCAGTCCATAGCTCTCTGAAAATGGCAACATCTGTGGATAAGGTGGTAAAGAAGGCATGCTTGCCTTCATTGGTCGGGGCTCTGAGTATAAAGGTTGGCAAGTCATGTTGCAGCTGTGTCAAACTTTAATTAGGCCACATTTGGAGTACTGTGTGCAGTTCTGGTCACCACACTACAGGAAGGATATGAAGGCTCTGGAGAAAGTGCAAAAGTGGTTTACCAGGATGTTGCCTGGTTTGAAGTGTATTAACTGTAAGGAGAGGTTGATCAAACTTGTATTGTTTTCATTGGAGTGTCAGAGGCTAAGGGGCAACCCAATAGGAAGATGTAAAATTATGAGGGGCATGGATAGGGTGGATAGGCTGTTTCCCAATGCCAAATATTAGGGGATATAGATTTAAGGTGAGAGGGGAAAAAGTTTAAAGGAGATGTATGAGGAACGTTTTTCACACAAAGGGTGGTAGATGCCTGGAAAGCTCTGTCAGGGGAGATGGTAGAAGCAGATATGATAGCAATATATAATAGCCGTTTAGTCAGAGAATAGAGGGAAAAAGACCACATGCAGGCAGATGGGATTAGTTTAGAAGGGGTTCATGGCCAGGACAGACATGGTGGGCTGAAGGGCCTGTTCCTGTGCTGTAAGGGTATACATTTGTATAAATACAGAGCAGGTCAGAGGCTAGGAATCCTGCAGTAAGCAGCTCACCTCCTCTCTCCCTAAAGCTTGTCTACCATCCAGAAGACTCAGTTTTGGGAGTTTGATGGAATACTTTCTACTTGCTCAAATGAGGGCAGCTCTAACAACACTCATCCAGAACAAAGCAGCCTACTTAATTGGCACCACACCCACAAATATTCACTACCTTCACCACCAACATTCAATAATAGCAGTGTGTACTATCTACAAGATGCACTGCAGAAACTCAAAGGTTTCAGTCACAGGAACATTTGACTTAACGTGTCTGTGCTGTCTCTTCGCTGCCCTCTCTCCCATCATCCCTGTATTGTTGCTTCTTCAGGGAGAACACTTAGAAAGGTAGAAAAATGAATGGTACAGAAAGAAGCCACTCTGCCCATCATGTTTGTGCTAAATGATAAATGAGCCATAGAGCACAAACCCATTCTCTAGCACTTGGTCCTAATTACTGGAAGTCATGGGACTTCTGGTGCAGATCCAGACTGCTTTTAGATGAGTCAAGGTTTCTGCCTACAATCCCCTTTCAGGCACTGAGCTCCAAACCCCAGCCATCAACTGGAGAAAACAAATCCTCCTCTCCACTTTAATCCTTTGACTAATCACTTTAACTCTATGTCTCCTATTAACTGACCCTGCTGCTAAGAAAGATCTTTCTCTCCCATCCACTCTATCCAAGCTCCTCTCAACTTTGTACATCCTAATCATGTCAACTTCCTCTGTTCAAAAGAAATTAACTCCAGCCCTGTACAATCTTTGCTCATCGCTGCAATTTCTCAAGTTCTGGCAACGTTCTGATAAATTTCCCCTCCACCCTGTCTAGTGCAATTACATCCTCACTGTAATGAGGAGACCAGGACTGCTCACAGGTTTGGTCCAAATAATTTTTTAAAAATGTAGTTCCAACATAACCTCCTTGTTCTTATGTTCTATGCCTTTCCAATATGTAATGGAGATAATTTCTGCACAACCAGCACTGGGTGTTATATCCACTGTCTGACAATGTAGCTGCAGTGAAGTTTTTTGAGAGAGGTGGTGATGAGGCAGAGTCAGGTGCCTTTATAGCATGTGAAAATAACACTTTGGTTTTGGAAAGAGCTAAAGGCAGCACAGACATTAAAAAGCAAGGATTTTCTTAAGAGGAGTGATTGAGTAGGTTCAGCCTACACTCATTGGAATTTAGAAGAATGAGAAAAGATTTTGCTGAAACAGATAAGATTCTTAGTAGACTTGACAGGGTTGTTGTGGAAAGGTTGTGCCCACTTGTTAGACAGCCTGAGTAAAGTAAAGCATAAAGAGTCACCCAGTTTGGTCAGAGATGTGGAGGAAGTTCTCCTCTCAAAGGCTAGTAAATCTCTGGATTGCTTTACTGTATAGAACTGTTAAAGGTTGAGTCATTCCTGGATGTTGCCATAATCTTCTAAGTCTGCATGCCATGACTTCAGGAATTGGAGACAAAAGCCAATATTGTTGGATAACCAGAGTGAGACATAATCATAGTTTGTTGGGAACTAGGGCATCAAAGGTACATATGAAGCTAAGTTGAGCAGATCAGTAAATAGTGGGACTGTTGTGATGAAAGTAGAGCCAAGTGCTAGACAGTTGAGGCTTTAAGTGATTTGAAGGACTCCCCGCCGACCTCCCCCCAACCCCCCTCTACCCCTCACCACCCACCACCCCAGGGACATATAGAGGTAGAGTTAGGACCAATGCTGGGGAGCTCTGTGCACACTGTTCTAAGTTTTGATAAATGACTCCTGCTTTCAGGTGTAGCTGCCGTGTGTGGACTTCAGAAGTCAGCACAGCCACAAAATAAAACTAAAACAAATATTGGTCGGGACACGGAGGCAGGCAGATGCCATTGGAAACCGAGATAAGGAACCGGTCAGAGATGGCCTCAAAATGATGAGGCTATCAAGACCATATAAAAGAATAAGATCAAAAAGAGGTGACATTAATCACCTGATTTATACAAAAATGCTTGATATTATTCATTTTGTGTTGGTGACAAGGGCTCTCTGTTTGCCTTGAGGTAATAATTAACTTAAAAGTCCACACATGGCAGCCACACCTGAAAGCAAGAGTCATTTATCGAAACTTTGAACAGTGTGCACAGAGCTCCCCAGCATTGTTCCTAACTCTACCTCTTGTATCTGCCCCTGGGGTGATGGGTGGTGAGGGGTAGAGGTGGGTTGGGGGGAGGGTCCGGCAGGGAGTCCTTCAAATCACTTAAAGTCTCAACTGTCTAGCACTTGGCTCTACTTTCATCACAACAGTCCCACTATTTACTGATCTGCTCAACTTAACTTAGTAAAGTAATCCAGAGATTTACTAGCCTTTGATAATAAAATGTGAGGCTGGATGAACACAGCAGGCCAAGCAGCATCTCAGGAGCACAAAAGCTGACGTTTCGGGCCTAGACCCTTCATCAGAGAGCGTTCATCCAGCCTCACATTTTATTATCTTGGAATCTCCAGCATCTGCAGTTCCCATTATCTCATTTACTAGCCTTTGACAGGAGAACTTCCTCCACATCTCTGACCAAACTGGCGATTTATGACCATTTGAGAATGCTTCTTTGGCAACCTAATAAGCTGCTGTTTATGACTTGGGAAAGTTGATAATTGTACCTGAGGAATTCTGACAGAACCTTCTGAACTGGGAGTTCTTTTTATTAAGCTAAAGGGGAACACCAATAGTAGAGAGATAAACTTTTATTTGTTTTACTTTGGCTTAGGCAATTCTGCGAAATCCATGCCTGTGGTTCTGAGAAGGGAAGCATGCAATAAACTACCTTAGATCACCTTAGACCATGGAGTCCCGGAAGGAATTGGGATAAAACCCTGAAGCAGACAGGAAGCTGAGTTTGTTTAAACTTAGGTGTACAACAGCTCCATTCGGGTGGCACAGTGGCTCAGTGGTTAGCACTGCAGCCACACAGCGCCAGGGACCCGGGTTCAATTCCAGCCTCAGATGACTGTCTGTGTGGAGTTTGCACATTCTCCCAGTGTCTGCGTGGGTTTCCTCTGAGTGCTCCGGTTTCCTCCCACAGTCCAAAGATGTGCAGGTTAGGTGGATTGGCCATGCTAAATTGCCCGTAGTGTTCAGGGGTGTGTGGGTTATAGGGGGATGGGTCTTGGTAGGATGCTTCAAGGGGTGGTGTAGGCTTGTTGGGCTGAAGGGCCTGTTTCCACTGTAGGGAATCTAATCTAATCTAATCTAATCTAAACTATCAGCGTCTCCAGTCTAGGGATTACAGTCACACTTCAAACTAATTAGGTGTTAGAGAAGAGGATTCTAGTGGGAGTACTTATAAGGCTTTTTATTACACTTGCAAAAGTGTGTTTTGAAATTAATGGGATTAAACTTTTATTGTGTGTTTACAACTTTTTTAACTTAAGTTTATTCTATTTTCCCTTTTCTTTCCAAAGATGCTCAACCCTCTGAAGGTTGAATGAAAAAAAATCTTCATCTGCCTTCAGTGGGCAATTCCTTAATTTTAAATTTATGACCCCAAGGTCTTAATAAACGGTTTTATTCTTGAAACAAAATCTGCAACATTGACATTTCTGACTTAGTGAGAGCCCACGTTGTTAAAACAAAAACAAAACAATTACGATCTATCAAGCCAGATTTCAGTCCAGCATCTGACTTGTCCAATAACAACATGAGGAGGTAATCATAAGGGGGGTGGCCATGCTTATGGGCTGGAGAGTTCTGCATTGATGGCAGGATTTATGGAGGACTAGAAGGGCAGACACTCAGCTGAGAGGGCATAATGCTTTTTCCAATTTGCTGGTTGAATGTTGAGCATTAGACCCGCTGTCACGTCAGAGTGCTGTACAGGTAGATGGGCAGCTTGGGATTTCAAAGACAGAGGGGTCTGTGCCAGTGCTATCAGGTATCCTCAGCATTAAAACCCGTGCTATACAAGCAGTGGCCTCATTGCTTGTCAAGACCCAGCCAGTTAATTGCAAATGAGTTCAGTAAATCCATTTCCACAGGTGAACTGATTCAGGACCAGAAATACAACAAGGCTACCTTTAGGTCAGAAAAAGCATGGGCTTTGATTTCAATGAAATTGATCATAAACACATTTCCATGGCTGACAAGCACACTGAGTTGATACAATTATGAATAAAATTGCTTGTATTTGAACTTCCCACACAAAGAAATATTTCCAAGGAAACCATATGGTAAAAACATTTTTAGTAATGCACACATGAATTCAAAGACACAAACAACAGGGAGCAGGCTTTTGGTATCTATTCATAGTGAACTTAAATAGTTCAGTGTCATTTTCTAATTTTGTAACAACAAACATAGACGAAAAATGAATTAATTTCTGGTGACATTCAACAAACTCCTTCCATCAAAGAATCATATTGCTCCAGTACCTTTCACATGATGCAATTCACCTTCAGAAGTTGAACCTTAAATCAGTTTATTGGGCAATGAAATGAATGCTCTTTGAATTGTATACCTCCAGGGAGAGCCAGTGTCATTACACACTTGCACCTCAGCAGTGTCCCTCTGGTTTGCAGGCCCAGTGCATGTGTGACAGCTTACTGCACCCTATAACGAGTGGACAAGGCTAGCATTCTCTCTCTACTTGGCTCACAGCTTGCTACGAGATCACCCAGATAGTTGCTGTTTGATACCCAAAGGCAATTTCTTCTCTAGTGCTGTTATCCTTCCCTCAGATCTTTGGGCACTACTTTTAAACTTTAGACGAAAGATCTAAGAGCCAAACTACAGGCTTTACCTGAACAGTCCTGCTTGGTTGAGTACATTGGAACACATTATGTGCTTTAGTGAACTAACGTTGCGAAGCTTTATCACTGTGGAAAATACAAAACATTTCTGGACAACGTATCAAAGTGAAGCCTGCAGGTGCTAATTTTCGATTCTAGTTTAAAATCAATGAGCTCTGGTAAAACAAAATCACAAGAGCAACAATAAAACTTAAACCTTTAGCGTCATGTATTTACACTTGCACATACTTATGCCAAAAACAATCTTCTTCAAGTGGGTCCAAGCAAAATCTGACTGTCATCTTATAAAGCAAACGGAGATCATTACTAAATTACTGGGCTCGCATCCTCTCAACTTCTAGGTGTCCTTGCATACAAGGTCAAAAAAATAATTCTCATAATCCTTCTTAATATTGTGGATGTAATGCTCAACACTTTAGTCAGGGGAAGGGCCAGAGGCAAACACTTTTCAGTAAACGAGGTCAGGTGGTGTTGCTGTTGAAAAATAATTGCATTCTGTAACGAAACCACCACTCCACAGATTAGGAATAAAACATTTTCGATGCATTATCAACACTGTCCTCCATCAAACACTCAGGACAGCTGCAGAGTGGGCTTGGATATAGAGCAAAACTTGCTCTACACTTCTGAAACTGAAACTAAATAAACACTGACTCCATTAAACACTCTACAGCACAGCGTTAGATTCGGAGTAAAGGTCCTTCTACACTTTTAAACTTAAACTAAACCTCCCTGACACTGTCCACATCCCAAACACTCCCAGGATAGGGACAGAATGGGGCTAGGTAGAGAGTAAAGTTCTCTCTACAATGTCCCTATCAAACACTCCCATGACAGGGACAATCTGGAAAATGATAATCCTTGAATCAAGTTCCTCATACACTACTCAGTCAATACGTCCTATGCCAAATCTCCCACTGCATCAATCTGAGGCCTTTAATGTTCACCAAAATCCAATCAGAATCAGACTGACAAATTAAAAATAAGATTTCACTTGGTAGTATTCTTCGTGCAAAGTTCAGGTCAGCAGGAAGCATCAGGGTGAGTTCTGTAAGTTTTGTGTTTATGTTGTTTGATCTCTTGCTGTGCTATCCCGGATGATACTCTGTGTGAGAAGTATGCAAACAGAAAATTGGCCCCATAATTAAACAGTAGAAGCAGCCGTAAACTTGCATTCTCTGGGAAGTGGGTTGTGATTGTCCAAAGCTCATTTCATGCCCTGAGAAGAGACTGTTATCTCAACAGTCTGAACTGGATCTGACCCAAACTTCAGAGACACTGCAGAATGTCATCATCTGCTAGACGGACTTCTGTAATGGTTTGGTACAACTACGATATCATCACAAAGCTGCCCTCAGCACAGACTGTAAAACCATCAAGCACTATCCATAAATGAGAAGATTATGTTAGGGCCTGTTCTTGTGTATGTTCTATATGTATGTTTATGTGAAATGGCAAACCAAACCATTCCAGACATCTTTTAATAAACAAGCTCCAAACATGCCAATTAAATTTACTGAGAATACAAAGTCTATCCTCACTCCACACACATTTCTGTCAAGAGGCTTCTCAATTCGTGTGAAGATGGGGTTTTGTTTATAAGCTCATTTTTGAAAATAGTTCAGTAATTCTTCTTATATGTTGCAGGCAGGTTTTAAACTGGGTGGGTGTGATCGCATTTTGGTTCACATGGAATGTATTAATTTTACTTTGAGGTAACTGGATTTAAATTGGACCAAGGTAGCATGAAGGTAATCATACAAACCCAAAGCAACTATTTTATAGATTTTGATATAGGCTTGCATTATCAACACTGTCCTCCATCAAACACTCAGGACAGCTGCAGAGTGGGCTTAGATATAGAGCAAAACTTGCTCTACACTTTTGAAACTGAAACTAAATAAACACTGCCTCCATTAAACACTCTACAGCACAGCGTTAGATTCGGAGTAAAGGTCCTTCTACACTTTTAAACTTAAACTAAACCTCCCTGACACTGTCCACATCTCAAACACTCCCAGGATAGAGACAGTATGGGGCTAGGTACAGAAACAGACCATTCAGTTTAACCAATGCATGCTGGTCTTAATGTTCTCCAATCCAGCATCCTCCCACCCTTCCTCAACCACATCATGGTAAGCAGATATTTCATTCTCTCCCCCAATTTGTCTGGCTTTCCTCATTCAGAGAGGAAGAAATACTTGCAGCTCTTACAATATGGTATAATCCCTTGTTCGAAGCACAGCACTTAAACTTTTAGGAGCAGGGAGGAGGAGGGTGGAACAAACTAGACAAACCCATTTGTGCACTGTAGATTATTTCAGCTGATTTTGGCATGTTTTTTAAATTAGCAAACACAAAGGAAATACATGTTGTGGGAGGTGGGGGACTGCTGTAAATCTATTCTGATTCTGTAATATATTTCAAATCAGTGGAGCGAATACTGGTCCCAACAGTCAAAGCTCTGTATCAGTGCTGCATATTCATTTAGTTAGCTTGAAAGTAGGTACCAATCGCACACTCTGCTGCAGCTAATGTACGCCGGTATAGTTCAACAAGATCTTCCAATATATCTCCTGGAAAACCATATACTCGGGGCGGCTGGGGGGGGAGGAGGAGGAGGTGGTTGGGGAGAGCAGCTGGAGTTGGGAATGGGAGCAAACTGTTAATACTAAGTCTATTCAACCTATTGCTGGTAATGAAT
Source organism: Stegostoma tigrinum (assembly GCF_030684315.1). Lineage (NCBI taxonomy): Eukaryota > Metazoa > Chordata > Chondrichthyes > Orectolobiformes > Stegostomatidae > Stegostoma > Stegostoma tigrinum. Next base: position 67,510,771 of record NC_081364.1, on the reverse strand, counting down.
AAACCAGCATTACTCATATACCATATACCTCAGAGGGATTGTATTTAAAGAACTGGTCACATCATGTAAGTGTCACCCATGAGGTTATTTTAGTTAACATACATATTTCTCACATCACATACAGTCCTCAATCCTTTCGTTTTCGGTTCAATCAATAAGAGAATGCTAACACTGCATGTTAAGGGAGTGAATCTTTGAGACACTTCTACGTTCAGTATAGAGTTGGTCTCCATGCCTCCACAATACAACCAACTTGGTCTGGAAGGTCAGTGTGAAGCAGATCAAGGTACAACAGATGATGCCATTAACATTAGTAGCGGCTGTAAAGTTCTTCAGGTTGCGATTTCTCTATCCCAGGAATGGCATTATCCTTTTTAGACTTTTGTCACGCTGTGGAGATCAGACACTGGGTTCATCTATTGGCCGGCGACAGTATGGACAGCAGTTGTGCTGGAGAACAAGCAGCTCATAGTCTTCACTGTGAAACATCTGTTGGTGAAGGAGAACTGTGGTAACAGAGCACTGGGCAAAGCTGGCTTTGTCAGGCATAAGTCAGGATAAATGCAAGATACATTAGTGGGCAAACATGAATGGAGTTATCAGGAATACAAAGAAGGGTGTGCGAGACAGAGGGATTCAGGCACCTAATTCACTGAAAGTACAAGAGCTGGTTAATATTTTGGGTTACATAAGTCAAGGCATAAAGTACAAGGGTGAAGAGACAGTTGATGGTGGAGAAAATAAGCTAACGGTTTAGTCTAAATGATTATGAAGTAAAATACACTTACAGCAGACTAAAGTGAATTCCTAAATGATTTGCTGTGGTCCAGCAGGATCAGATGCATTGAGGTTTGCTTACACCGGACTGGAAACAGTGAAGGTGAGGCCAGGAAGGCTGACAAGACAGAAAATCAGGTCTAGTGCAAATCTTGCTTTAGATCAGTACTGTCCTGTTCCAGTTGGGTGGGTGTCATTAAAATCAGGGCTTACGAGGCTCGAGTTTGTAAACTTAATTTAAGTGACGTGGGGAATAGCTCGTATTTCTTCGAACTGATGCAGAAGGATGCAAGGGGTTTTGGGTGTGAGGGTTGTAAGCAAGTGTTTTCCTGTAAGTGAGGTATTGGAAACATGGAAGAAGATACAGTAAAAGAGGTGAGAAACTTAGGAGAGGAGGGTATGAACACAAAAGCTGATGCACAGGCAGGACAGGACGGGGTTGAATTCTTAGAAGTGTCAAGGGGAGCAGAGAATCATTGAAGAAACTGAATGAAGAGTCATTCAGGGCAGAGAATAGCAGAGGAGACAGGGAATCTCTCAAAGAATCTTGATTAGGAGTTGAGGATGCAGGCAGTAGAGAATAAGATTTTAAAGGAGTATATAACAACATTCTCACCTGGAAACATGTAGGGCACATTGTAATGGAGACATCAGGTAACAGTGATCGAAAGTAGTGCCATCTTAATGGCTTTGGCCAGCGTTTAATCAGAACATCCCTCCTACTCATTGATTGCAGAACATCTCTATTCACAACCACAGGAACAAAATCTGACCCTCCTTGCTGCAAAAAAAGGGGAACAAAAGACTAATACATTTGTCATCATTGGACTAGACTGCAGGTTATTTTTTCAAGACTTAGACACAACACTTTCCAGGTTTCCGGGTTGTGACTGCCCCAGTCTGCAATTTGTAGAAAAACCCTATCTACAAGATGCATTGCAGAAGTTCACCAAAGATCCTCAGACACCTGCCAAACCAACGACCACCTCCATCTAGAAGGACAAGGGCAGCAGATACATGGTAACACCGTCACCTTGAAGTTCTCCTCCAAGCCACTCATCACCCTGACTTGGAAATATATTGCTATTCCCTCGATATCACAGAATCAAAATCCTGGAATTATCTCCCTAATGGCATTGTGGGTCAACTAGAGTAGGTGGACTGCAGCAGTTCAAGAAGGCAGCTCACCACCACCTTCACAAGGACAACTAGGGACAGGAAATTGTTGCTGGCTGGCCAGCAACATCCACATCTCACTAATAAGTAAATTTTAAAAACCAGGCAACAGCATAAGGAAATACAATGATGCAGGTGTGCAAAGTAATGACCTACTTCAGTAAGGTAGACAAAGAAAATCTGTTACAATAAAATGATGACACATGGACTCAGTTACAGTTGCAATGTAGTAGGACATAACTGCAGGGGGTGCAAGGGAGAACAATTTTACAGAGCTGGGCACAATTCTCAGAACCCTCTGCCTAATGGAGGGTGGTAATAGAGACAATGAATGATTTCAAAAGGAAATTGAAATGGGTATTAAAGGGCAATAAATTGGATTACAATGGTAGAGTACAGCAATGATACTATTGTGCAATGAGACTGGTTGGATTTCTCTACAGAAAGTCAAAAATCAACTTGATGGGCCAAATAACCTCCCTCTGTGCTGTAAAAATGCTAATGACTATTAGGTAAATAGTTTGAAAATGAATAGCAACAATTGGACCTTACTGGATTGGTAACACCATCAAATCCACAGGCAATCATAAACTAAGACTACAGTTTTATCTTAAATTTTAAACTAAACTCCAAATTGAAGTTTTAATGGAAGTGACAGCATATTTGAGATGTATATTTAACTTGTGGCTGCTAGGTTACAATTTGTCATTTGCCATGATATTGAAGACTGAACTTTGCTTTTCGATACATGGTACTTTATTCTCTGACCATGAAAGTTGCCCCACAGAGCTCTTATAATCCCGTTCTTATTCAAATGCAAACAATTATTTGGAAATATGCCACTGAGAATTCAGTCTGCAATGCATCCTTCACACTAGGTTCATGTCAATAAACCAGACAGCAAAGCTGCAGAATTTGATCTATTTCCTTTCACTCTCAGTAGGGAAGCTCCTTCACTTGCAAGATAACACACTGAGGTGGGGAACCTGACAAATGCTGAAATTGCATGCAGTGTCTTCAGAAATGTCACAATGACATGGTTGATCCAACCAAACTGCCTTCTAAACCAGTGTTGGCTGTCACTTAAGACATATTTTCATGTCAATGTCCCTAGTGATGAGTTCTATTATTTTGTTTATTGCTAATGTAAGACAATAGGTTTGATCTTTTTGAAAACTTTGAAATATTGGTGTCAAAGAGATTTCATTTATAACCACAAACATACATTTTTATTCCATCCTCTAGGCAACACCAAGCTGTTGTCCCAGGATTCAATAGTATTTGAGCTATCTCGGAGCATATTTGGTTGATAGGGCTGAGGAGCTGCCATGATGTAGGTTTGTACCCTTAACATATGCCGTGTTTAAAGATTTCTCAGCATTTTTATGAACGCAGCAACAGATACTTGAAAATTTAAATTTCCCAACGAAAAATGCCACCAACAATGACCCTTGAGAAAGGCTGAGAAGTTCATGAAATGAGCTGAAATGTGCTCAAAGGATACTGACACTCCAGGTGAAGCCTGAATGGCATTTTATAAGACATTTCTATCCAGGCACAATTCTCAGGAGATAAAATTCAGAGGAAAAGTACTTCATTTTTTTTTCTGTTTGAAAAAACATTGGTTATGCATCTAGTAGGAGGAATCATTCAGCCTCTACAACCTCTTCCACCAATTAATTTGATTATCTTTATTTCAACTCTATTTATATATTTGTTCCACATCCCTTAATGCTGTTATCCAATTGCAATCTACAAGTTTCAGTTTCAAAAGTTTCAAATCAACTTTGACATCCAAAGGCTCCTAGGGAACAGTTTCAGATCTTGATCCCCTCAGTGTTAGAATATGAATGAAACGTACGTAATCTAAGTAACATAAAAATGTACTGTAAAAGCTTCTATAGTGAGGTATAAAAGAAAAGGTTACCAAAGATAATTCTGGGTCCAACACAGGCAGAGGCAAAAGGATTTATAACAGAAAATTTGGAAACAGCAAAGAAGTACCTATCTTCATGGAGACAGCATGAGAAATCTCTCCAAAATAGAGAGATCCAAGAGTCTAGTGAGGATGAGGAGCCAAAAGAAACTGACTTCAGTTAAAAAAAAAAGTAGGACCAGAGAAATTAATAGGATTTAAAGCTTATAAATCCCTTGGACCTGCTGAACAACATGAGACTTGAAGAAGTTGTCCGTAGAGATAGTGGATGGATTAGTTGTCATCTGAAATGGAGATTGTATACTGGAAGTTTGCAAATATAAGCTCACTATTTAAGAAAGGAGGAATCAACAATAATTTCGGGACTATAGACCAGGCAGCCTGACATTAGTAGTAGGGAAAATACTAAAAACTGTTATAAAGGATGTGATTCTTGGATACTTTGAAAATAATGATCTGACTGGGAAGAGACAATACAGCATTCAAAATTAGAGCATGTGGGTAATCTACTGGAAATAAAACAGGCTATAGGAATACAGACTAGTCATTCTCAGGTTGGCGGCCTGTGACTGCTGCAGTACTGCAAGAATCTGCACTTGGCCTTCGGCTGTTGATTTGTTACAGTGTAGGAGGCTATTTGGCTCATTGTGTCTGCTCTGGATGGCACAAAACAGTCTGAATATGAGTTGTGAGGAGGATGCTAAGAGGCTTCAAAGGGATTTAGACTGGCCACATGGGCAAGAATAATTCTGATTAAACATAATGTGAACAAGTGAGAAGTTATCCAGTTTGTTGGACAGAATGAAGGTGCACAGTATTAGGAAGTGCTGATGTCCAAAGAACCTGGGTGTCCTTTTTGATAAGGCACTGAAAGTTTGCTTGCTGAACCTGCAAGCTATCAGGAAGGCAAATGATACACTGGTCTTTATCATTAAAAGATTTGAGTACAGAAGCAAGGAATAAAGAACAAAGAACAAAGAAAATTACAGCACAGGAACAGGCCCTTCGACCCTCCAAGCCTGTGCCGATCAAGATCCTCTATCTAACCTGTCATCTATTTGCTAACGGTCTGTGTCCATTTGCTCCCTGCCCATCCATGTACCTGTCCAAATATATCTTAAAAGACGCTAACGTGTCTGCATCTACCACCTCTGCTGGCAACGCGTTCCAGGCACCCACCACCCTCTGTGTAAAGAACTTTCCACGCATATGTCCCTTAAACTTTCCTCCTCTCACTTTGAATTCATGACCCCTAGTAATTGAGTCCCCCACTCTGGGAAAAAGCTTTTTGCTATCCACCCTCTCTATACCCCTCATGATTTTGTAGACTTTATGTCAACTTATTAATATATCCTTTCATCCTTTTCTCTTGCATGTGTTTATGAAAGATGGTTTTTTTTTCAATTGTACAGAATCTTGGTGAGGCTGGCCCTGGAGTACGGTGTGCAGTTCTGATTCCTTTGTCTAAGGAAGGAAGAACACCGTTAAGGAAACATAGCAGAGGCTCACCAATCTGATTCCCGGGACGGTGGGACTGTCCTGTGAAGAGAGATTGAGGAGACTACATCTATGGATTTTAGGACAATGAAAGGTGCTCTCAGAAAAATCCTCCACCATCAATCTGAACCCCCTGGCACTGGGCATCTTCCTACAAACATTGTTCATTGTAGACCATAAGACCATAAGACATAGGAGTGGAAGTAAGGCCATTCAGCCCATCAAGTCCAATCCGCCATTTAAATCATGGCTGATGGGCATTTCAACACCACTTTCCTGCACTCTCCCCGTGGCCCTTGACTCCTTTTCAGATCAAGAATTTGTTGATCTCTGCCTTGAAGGCATCCAACGTCCCGGCCTCCACTACACTCCGCGGCAATGAATTCTACAAGCCCACCACTCTTTGGCTGAAGAAATGTCGTCTCATTTCAGTTTTAAATTTACCCCCTCTAATTTTAAGGCTGTGCCCACGGGTCCTAGTCTCCCCGCCTAACGGAAACAACTTCCTAGCGTCCACCCCTTCTAAACCACACCTGTACCTGGGCAGAACATGAATGAAAGGAATCAGAGCCTTGGACTGGTGAGGGCTTATTGGGGAGGGGCAGTGTTACGGTATGTCTAGGGAACAAGCAGTTTCAGGAGGGGAGTAATCAATTTCACTGATGCCAGCTTTGACACTCGCCCGATTTAAAGGGCTACACAGAACAAGTTTTACAAATGTTGGGTAAAAAATAGTGTAAAACAGTAGAAGTACAGGATGACTTTCCACACAATCTCCTATTTGTATTGAAGCAAGAATTCCAGTGTAAATCAGCTCCTCAGCTCAGAGTTCACATATTGTGATGGGAAGATTTGGGTTGTAATTCTATTGCCTCATCCAAATTATTGACATAGTGAGAATGCCATTGCACAGCTTCCTGAGGTCCACCACTTGTCACTTCTTTGACAATTAAAGAATATTCCAACATTGCTTCCAGCCTTCCAACCATTTCCAAACCATGTGACACAGTTGCTCCATATCTGCTGACTTTCATTTCTCCTTTTGTGCAGAACCTTATCTATTGCCTCTTGCAAAAATACACAGGTATCATCTATAGACATTTCCTAACCTATGCCACTGGCCTCTGGAAGTCAGACATAACCTACTGTTAACAGATCTAATTTGGCTTTGAGGCCAAGCCAAGTGCCCATTCACCTTCGATTGCACTAATGATGTCATTTCCTTCCTACTACCAACATGAAATTGACAGATCTTCCACACCCGTCATAAACAGTGCAGTGAACACTGCAAGTTTCCAAAGTAGTCACATAATTCCTGAATCAAAAGAATTTTGGAAGATAACGAACAATACCTCTGCAATTACCTCAACTACATTTTTTAACACCTGCAGCAAATCCACAAAGATCTTTGAGACTTGCCTCATCACTTTCATCATATTTTTTAAAAAGAAAACTTATAATAAATTCAGTTGGATCCTCCCCTGGATTTATTTTTAGTTTCCCAGTCACCAAAGGTATTTTGACCTCTTCCTCCATTGTAAAGTCGTATGGAAATTGTGGTATTGTTGTATGTGAATTTAACATCAAATTACCTCAAAGCTCAGTTTTGCAGTGAATGGGTCCGTCTCAATCTTTGTCACACTGTCATCAAGCTGTAGAGTCTGTGCATCTACAAAGGTGGTTAAGAAAAATTACAAAGTTTCTTGAAAAATGTAACAAGTTTATAATCATAAGCAATTTAGTTCAGCAGTTTTCCACAAGCATCCAATCTCTCCACCACAAATGCTCAATAACAGCAGTGTGAAATATCTACAAGACACATCTGCAGGATATCACCAAACACCCTTAGGCAGCACCTTTCAAAGCTATGACTACATCCAGAAGAACAAGGGTAGCAGATACACGGGAACACCACCACAGCCACTCGTCACCCTGAGATGGGAATATGTCTCCATTCCTTCACAGTCACTGGGTCTAAATCCTGAAATTCCCTCCCTAACGGCAAAGTGGGTCAACCTACAGCACATCGACTGCAGTGGCTCGAGAACCCACCTTCTCAAGGGTAATAAATGCCGTCCATCCAGCTATGTCCCCATCCCGTGAGTGAATAAATAAACTGAGCACCAATCACAGCATCTGGATCTGATTTAACATTTCATCCAAAAGTTGGCCCCTCAACAGTGCAGCACCCACTTAGTACTGTGCTAAGTCAGTCAATCTGTATTATGTACTTAATACTGTGAGGCACAGCTTGAACCAGCAATTTTCTGGTCTAAACGTGAGAGAGCTCCAACTGAGCTAATGCCCTTCATTGCTGCTTAGGAGATGGCCTTTAATTACCCACACCCAAAAAGAATTCACTGGACGTGAGGGGTAACAGGTTGGAGTTTACATCTGCAGAAGAATTTCTGTTGCAGTTATCAGCCTTGCTGTCAATGTAATCTACCTGTTGCAAGGTGAGCTTCGGATAAGCCTGTCCATGTTTCTTGACAACAGCAACAAAGTGGTGAACTTTCCTGGCATCTGCTACGTGCCTTGAAAATTTCCAATGACACAGTGATCACAATATCTTTTAACACAATTAAATGGGCCAATGAGCCCAACAGTATCAACAGACTCTGTTATAATTAGCGCCAGAAACCTAGGTAGCAAGCAAGTTAGATTTGCACCAGCAGTAGGCACAACTCACATTGGCAAATAATAAAATGTGAGGTTGGATGAACACAGCAGGACCAGCAGCATCTCAGGAGCACAAAATCTGACGTTTCGGGCCTAGACCCTTCATCAGAGGCAAATCACATTGGCAAATGCTAACTTCCCTTAGTAGCAACAGATTTTTAATACTCCAAAAGTACAGATATTAAGTCAATAGCATAATTATATTTCTGGTTTTCTTCCACTATACGCTCCCCGATCCACCTGCTCTGGGCAACACATACATATCAGCAACATAATCCCAGCTCTGACTGCAGTAGTTTCAATCAGGTGGACAAATGATGCACAGAGCTGATTTTCCCTCCCATTTTTCAGTCTGATCTTGATATTGTCCCATTGCAGTGTAATCTGGTGGGTGGCCAACATTCCATTATGGTATACATTAGAGTTCCAATGTGCCACCCTCTTCACTTTATAAGTAATACTATAAAATGCGGACCTCCAATATTCTTTTCCTGCCATCCATCCTTTTTCAGTTCTGTGATAGGCACTTCTCGATCAATCAGGGCCACTGCTTCTTCATCTGTGATCCCTTCTTCCAAATAGAACTGAACAAGTGGTAGCACCTCTGAAAACCCACAAAAAAGAGAGCTCATAAGATGAATGTCCTGTGGAACTGTGAGCAGCTCATCTGATTCAAATCTTTTTGAGTTCAGATCTAAATGTGAAAATTACTTGTGAAACTCAGTTTCAAGAATAATGACTTCCTTGCTCTATCCTTGAATAATATTTGTCAAGTCCTTCTAATTCAGTATGTAATTTAAAAAAAAATTATAGCCCTTTTGAAACAAGTAACTCAAGGAAAGACTACGTTGTTGTAACTATTCCGACTGACTTTTCCCAACTTTCACCTTTCTTCCATCCAGCAGGGTTTCAGAACCTTATTTAATTATCATTCTTCCTTCCTATTCCTGGATTGTGATTGGATTCCTCATGGTTGAACAAGATCCTGAATTTACTACACCTTACCTCAGAGCCTTCAGAGAAAAATGAGGAGAATAGAATTCACCATCTACCCAACTCCAACCCCGGTTACGCGTGTGCTTTGGTTTTGGAGAACAAAGGAAAGGCTGGGTGGTGGCTTCCAATGTTTGACTCTCACAAATGTAACAAGCTCACAAAATCTAAGGCAATAAAATGATCAAACATCTTCAGAATACAACCAATAGAACCATACAGAAATGCAGCACAAACAGCCCACAGGCCAATAATGTTTGGGTCAGCCTTTGTTAGGTCACACCATTCCAATATTAATTCCACTCTCCCCACTTCTTTTGCTAATCCTCTATCAACTAAACTAATCCCAATGTCCTGTTCATTCTCCTGTTTCACATTTTTTTTTATGAGGTTTTCTTTCAAAAGAGGCAAGAATCTCTACCATATGCATTCCAATGTTAGAACACTTCATGTTCTAAAACCGGTTTTGGTGGAAGAAATTCTTCACAACCTCTTTTTGTTCTTTTACTGACAATTATAAATGGGATGTAAAGTCAACATCACAACTCCCTTGAAGTGAAAATGATGTATGACCTTCACAATTTTAAAATAAGCTACTTTTTAAATTATTGTTCATGGGATATGGATGCCACTGGCCATTATCAAAATTGCCCTGAGGGTAGTTAAGAGCCAACCACATTGCTGCGGGTCTGGAGTCGCATGTAGGACAGATCAGTTAAGGATGATAGATTTCCTTCTCTAAAGGGCATCAGTGAACCAGCTGGATTTTGTTTTAATAACAATCAACAGTAGCAACATGTTCGCCAGCTTTACACTGAATTCAAATAATACCATTTGCCATGGTGGGAGTTGAATCCATGCTCTCAGAACATTAGCCCAGAGCTCTGGACTATTAGTCCAGTTACATTAACCCAACAATGTGCTTCCCAAAATAAGTGTTCTCACAGCCTTCTCTGCTGCTGTGGGAACAGTCCCTCATAACTATACCCATAACTGCAGTTCCTAATCATTTACCAAATTAATATGCATTCCTTAATTAGGTGTCCAATACTCTAACTGCCTTTATCCACATTTCTTACAAAATTATCAATGTTTTTACACTTATGTTTTGTGTGCCCTTATTTGTACAACCTAAATGTAGTCAGCCTTTTTAAATGGCTGTATCTACCTGCTATTTATTTTGAACCCTACGTCTCTGTACATTAGCACCTTTCCAACATTTGTAAGTTCAGATATACATTCCTCCCAAAATGCATTGTTTCCATTTGTCCACATTACATTGCATCAGCCACTGTCTACCCAGGCCAGGTTGTGCCACATGAAGTGCACATTCACACACAAAATTTTGCATGATAGTATCCTTTGTTATCAAGGGATCTTATTAATCCAAATTTCTCATTGCCTGCTACAACTAGCCTCTATATTCCGGGATCAGAGAGAGGAGAAATAAGCCGCAACCCACACTTCCTCGTTCTTGACCAATGGCCCCATTCATGCGCATATGGGCCATGGGCCAGGCCAAGACCTTACATGGTTGTGATGGTGGCTGTCATGTGTCAGGATTATCCAAGTCTCAGCATTGTCCCACAGGAAGCTATTGGGGCCAGTTTGTTAGACATATTCAAGAGGGACCTGGACGTGACCCACGTGGCTAAAGGGATCAAGGGGTATGGGCAGACGGCAGGAATTGGATATTGAGATTGCACAATAAGCCATGATCATAATGAATGGTGGTGCTAGCTCGAAGGGCCAAATGGCCTACTCCTGCATCTATTTGCTCCATATCTACGCTTTTATTTGCCAGCTTGTTTTCTGTTCCTCCTCAAGCACAGTCTCTTCTGGATGGTCCATAGTTATCTAAGGGCATTAAGTTCAACCACGAACTGCAACTGGCTCAAAGAGAGGTACAAGTCTCCAACAAGGGAAAGATGGATTGTACAGAGTTGAAAAAGATCATATAATCTACGTTACCCCAGGACATAGACGCATTCTGGGTAAATACTCGGCAGTAGACTACATCTATAAGCAAAATGCTGAAATGTATATGACATTTATAATGTAAACTGATTTCTCTCTAGAATATGTGCTTCAATTGCAGTTAATGCTTTAAGATGCATGTTTTAAAATGTGTGCCCATAGGCATTCACAAACAAATCCCAGATACATATATGTCAGATTCTTCAAATGGTCAAGTAGATCTGCTAGAAACAATGTTAGATCTTACTATCTTCTTAAAAGATCTGTATCCTGGCAACTAACAGGATTTAACACTTTATAATAAGTTTAAGGTAGATTACATGAAGGACTCCTGAGTCAGCAGAACTTTAAAATAACACAAGGGTACAAGACTCCTTATCGAATAATGAAAAGACAAATTATAAAACAAGATGATTAAGACTAACAGTAAATTATAATTGCGATTTGAAATTGCTCCAGTTCGCACCTTTGCTTGAGAGTTGGGAAATACAGACTCAACTATAAATGAATTGGGTGAAAATGAAATTGTTTCACTTTTAAAGTGGTTACATAATTATTGTTTGAAAAGGAGAGAGGAACTATGTTGCTTAAGATCAATCACAGAAGAATCCATCTGAATAATCACCTCGGACAGGGGTAAAATGGGAATGAAGAACTAGATGTACATTCATACTTGGAAAAGGTTTCACCTCAGCATTTCTTTCGTGGAACTAAAATAGTTTGGCAAAAAGCATTGGAATTAGCCAACATTATGGTCAGTTTCATTAGTCTGTTAAATCATAGACTGGGAAAAAAAAATCACAGTTGAAGCATAAAAGGGAAAACCCAATGTCAATGTAACCTGGATTAAAGTCTTTAATCTGTGATGATCCTGTTAACAGTTTATCTTTGGGCGATAGGGGATATTTGGAATAAGATTATGTTTCGCTACATTTTTCTGTACAGAAGAAGAAAACAGCCTGGGATGTGTGGCTGCAGCAACAGAATATTTCAATAAACTGGGCTCAATAAACAAAATACTTAAAACTTGCATTTATATGTCACCTTTCAAGACTTCAGGATGTGTCAAAGCACTTACAAACAATGCTATTAAGTAACAGCAGCTTTAATACAAAGTGCAGCAACTAAATTGTGAAGAGCAGGTTTCCACAAACAGCAAGGAAATAAATTTCAGCCAGGAAACCAGAAGTCCTCTGTCATATTTCAAATAGAGCTATTGGAATTTTCATGTTTATTTGACAGGCGACTGGAGCCACAGTCTAATGTTTCTGTTCACAGATGTTGATAAACCTATTATTACCTCTCAAGAATATTCCCTCAGTACTGCTGTGAAGTATAAGCCTGGACCATGTGCTGTATTTCTGGAGTGGACTATAAATCCAGAAACACTTGACTCAGAGGTTAGTGAGTTACCAATTATTCAAACTGGCAGTATAGTTATATGAATAAAATTGAAGAGACCATTGGAGCTGTAAAAAGATAGCATTAGGATGTGGGTAGAATAAAAATTTACAAGCATATGAAGAGTTTGTCTTCCAGGTCAAAATAAATGATATAAAGTGGCTGAGCTGTTCAATGCTGTGAGTAATAGAGTCACAGATCAGGAAGATCTCAGAGTCTGTGGCCAGTCTGCTTTTATCTTAAGCAGAATCACAAATGAACTTGGGTCAAATTAGTTAAAGATCATAAAAGATTGTTTTAGCAAATGCCTACTTGCGCAGAGATCCTGAGAGCACAATGGGGTTTGGATGTGAAGCTGGACAACTCACTGTGACCATTCAATTGTGAGCTCACACTAGGGTAAGGTATGGGAGAATGTGTACATTGATTAAAAGCTAATGCTTTTGGGTGGGGAATGATGAGGAGAGATTAAAAAAGACAGAAAAAGCAAGGGGAAATAAAACTGTAATGGCCACTGGCCATTCCAAGCACTGAAATGCTTAATAGGCAGTGTATTATATTATGTTACAAAGCCTCTTTGGAGCAAGGCAGCTTTTCACAGGGTACTAAATCAGTAAGTGAACATGTATAAAGTCAATAGGAAATAAAATCCTGAACGAAAGGTCATGTAACCTGAAATATTAACTCCATTTTGTCTGGCTTCACCAACTTTATTAATGATTTACAGATTACCCTGATAGTTGTCATTACTACATTCATTACCCAACTCATTACAAAAATCATCTGCCCAAAATTCTAACACTCAACAACTTTGGAGCTATTTACTCTTGTGGGTCAATCCATATCTAGGAGATACTGTTTTAAAATTAGAGGTCACCCTTTCAGTCCAGAGGTAAGAGTTTTTTTATTCCCACGGAGAGTTGTGCAACTTTAAACTCTCTACCTCTGAAGGTAGTGGTGGTAGAGTCATCCAATAGTTTTTAGGAGAGGTAGATAGATTCTTGGTAGGCAAGAGAATCAAAGGTTATTAGGGATAGATGGCGATGTGGAATTCTAAACAGAAAGAGATCAGCCATGATATTACTGAATGAAAGAAAAAGCTTGAGGGGCCAAATGGCTCACTTCTGAATAAAAACCGAAATAAACTGCAAATGCTGTGAATCAGAAACAAAAACAAAAGTTGCTGGAAAAGCTCAGCATATCTGGCAAAACCTGTGGAGGGAAATCAGAGTTAACTGAGTTCTGAAGAAGGGCCACTTGACCTGAAACATTAACTCTGACTTCTCTCCACAGATGCTGCCAGGCTTGCTGAGCTTTTGCAGCAATCTCTGTGTTTTTTGCCTCCTTCTGATCCTGTTTTGGATGTTCCTGTGAAAGATTTAGGGCCCAACATCTTCCAAAGTCTACAGAACTGTACTTAAATGTTTCAGAATTTTTGTTTTGAAGTGTCAGTAGCCTGCCACACATTAAACTATATTACAGTTTTTATATTGCTTTCCTTTTGGTGGTGTGGATGGAGGGTGATTAATTCTCAACCTCAGCATGAGTGCAAAATAGAATCAGTTTGTAGAAGAAAGCAGATCAACAAGTGTTTCTAAACAGAGGTTCCAGTTAGTATCATTAATAACCACTGCAGCCTCTTTCTGCTATTTACTATGCTTCCCAACTGCCTGTGTATTTCTTAGCTCTTCAGATAGTCTCACACACTATTTCTCAAATATGGCTACCATACCCCTTCTTTGTATCTAACAGTGTCACATGCTGATATGTCATCCATTTACAAATGCTTGCAATCCTCAGAACTCCTCCTCTCTATGTGGTCTGCTTCTTTTCAAATGTCGTTCATGTATTCTACCAATACTATAGAATTATTACAGTACATTTCTCCTTAGCTTTTGTTTCAAGGAGGAACATTGTTCCAACAATCTTTGGTGATCAGTAATCAGATAGGCTTCTACCAACATTCAACGCTGTTTTCAGTTACCAGCTCTGCGGGGCTGTACTATCTTCCTTGAAGCTATTGGTCAGTTTTGCTACCATTTCACATTGCTATGTGTGCAAACCCCAGCCATTTCCTTTTTCAGTGAATCTTACCACTTACTGATGAGGCTTACATCTAGGTGAAGCTGTATTTAATTTTAAATGGTCCACAGCAAAAGAAAAAAATATACAAACTAAATACAAGACTTCAGAGTAATAAATGCAAGTAAATTATGCTACCATCAGCAGAGAGTAAACTCACCATAAGAGGAAGCAGAGAATACAAATGGCTGTCGACAGTTAATGCATACATTTCCCTGGTTATTGAGCAGTGGATTATTAGTTGAACACCTGTAGCACATAGGTACAAAGTCCTGTAGACAAATATAGTAGATGGTTATCGAGAACACATATACATAAAGTGACAAGAGTTTGCAAGGTGAAACAAATGATATAAAAACAAGAGTATTAATGTTGGACAATGGCCCTTAATGACAACTTGTTCTCTGGGCAATTAGAACTTACTTTGACTTGTCAGGCAGGAGAACACTTCCTGCCTATCCGGCCAACCCACTTTTCCACAAAATTCTTATGGTACAATAACCCTGAAAACTACTTGTTAAGAAAGGTCTGTGTCATCCAATTCAAAACCCATTCACATTTCTCATTCCACCTCCAGTGACAGCTTTATCTCAAATCTTAATGACTTGAACTTTACTCAAGGAACATGGTTATAAGATAACAAAGTGTATGTTCATAAAAATGAGACCACCCTCGATAGTGAAGAAAAAGTTGAAATACAAAGAACAAAGAAACTAGCGCGGGAACAGGCCCTTTGGCCCTGAATTGAACATAATATTTCAAATGCGGCCTAACTACGATTACAAAAAGTGCAACATTTCCCACCAATTTTTAAACTCAATGCCCCGGCCAATGAAGACAATGCTTTGTTAACTACCCTGTCCACCAGCGTGGTCAGTTTCAGTGACCTGTGTACCTGTACACCCAGATCCCTCTGCCTATCAGTACTCTTCAGCGTTCTGCCATTCACCGTATATTTTCCATCTGGATGAGACCTTCCAAAATGCATTACCTTACATTTTTCTGGATTAAGCTCCATCTGCCATCTTTCTGTACAAGTCACCAACTGATCAATATGCTGCAGTATTCTCTGACAGTCCTCATCACTATCTGAAATTCCACCAAACTTTGTGTCATCTGCAAACTTACTAATCAAACCGGTTACATTTTCCTCCAAATCATTTATATATATTACTAATATCAAAAGGTCCCCTCAACACTGATTCCCCAAGGAACACCAACAGTCACAGCCTAAGTCACTAGTCACATTCAGAAACCCGCCCTTCCACTGCTACCCTTTGTCTTATATGACCACAAGCCAGATTTTTAAAATTCATCTTGCAAGCTCACCTCTGACCCCGTGTGTGACTTTACTTTCTGTATCAGTCTGCCACGAAGAACCTTGTCAAAGGCCTTACTGAAGTCCCTGTAGACAACATCCACTGACCTACCATCGATCATCATTGTCACTTCCTCACAAAACTCAATCAAGTTAGTGAGACATGACCTCCCCTTCACAAAACTATGTTTGCCTCTTGCTGGTATGCCCACTTATTTGCCAGTGGGAGTAAATCTTATCTTGAAGAATCCTCTCCAATAATTTCCCTACCACTGACATAAGGCTCACTGGGCTATAATTAGCCGGATTATCCCTGCCACCCTTCTTCAACAAAGGAACCACACTGGCTATTCTTCAATCCTCTGGGACCTCCCCTGTAATCAGTGAGGATACAAAGATTCCTCTCAGGGTTGCTAAAAGCAAGAAACACACAAGAGAAAGAAACAAAGGAATGATTACTTGATGGTGGAGAACTTAAGTATTGCTGGAAAGAACAAATATTCTGTTGAAGCTTCCTGTCTTGCACTCATCAGGGCAGAATTGTGAGAATACCAAGGTTCAAAGGGAACAACCTATTCCACATGAGAAATAGGTACTTGTGACTGGTCAGCAGCTTAATACTGATTGGTCAAGATGTTACCATAGAGAATGCTAAAGGAAATTATTGTACTTCATGCTTTTCGTTAATTCAATAAAGATGCCTGCAGACCCTGGTACCAGGATTTGAGTGTACAGAACATCTAGCAAAGGGAAATGAGCCACACTGCTACAGCGACGGCTACAAGAACATGGTCTCAAATCTGGTTATCCAAACACCAGATAGACTGCCATGATATCCTTTAATTCTTGTTTAATAAAGTAAAATCACACATTGGATTGTTCAGCTAGGTGCTGTATTGTTGTGGGATGCTTTAGATGACCAATCTGCTCTACATGGACGTCTTTTCCTACACCCCAAGTGATCTTGGACCTCACCAGATCAATCTCAGTCCCATGTGCCTGACCCAAAAACTAGTAAATCAACAGTGACTTGGTCCCAAGGTACTGGCTTTGAGACTCTATACCGGTAATTTTAAATGGTTATTAGTGTAATATATTGCATGTTGGAGATTGTTTAGGGACTGCTGGCTAATCAGGACCATATCTAACATTAGACATGATGTTCTCAGTTGTGGTCATATACCTTAGTATAAAAAGCTAAAAGGATGTGCTGTTTAGAAGCCAAAACATAAAAGTTAGGAGCACAAGGAGGCCATTCGGCCCTTTGAGCCTACTCTGCCATTCCTCATGATCATGGCTCAACATGAATATACATTATGCTTTCTCCCCATAACCTCTGATCCCATTTGCCCCAACTGTTATATCTAGACGCCACTTGAATACTTGCAATGTTTCGGCATCAACTAATTCCTGTGATAATGAATTCCACAGGCTGATAACTCTTTGGGTGGAGAAATGCCTCCTCATAACTCCATCTTAAATCGTATACTCCGAATCCTCAGACTGCGACCCTGGTTCTGGACATACCCACCATTGGGAACACTACCCGCATCTACCCTATCCAGTCCTGTTGGAATTTTAAAAGTGTCTGTGAGATACCCCCTCATTCAATTGAACTCTAGCGAAAACAATCCCAGCCTCGTCAATCTCTCCTCACACATCAGACTTGCCATCCTTGGAATCAGCCTGGTAAAACTTTGCTGCACTCCCTCATATATAAAGAGCAAGAGGGTAACTAGAGAAAGGATTGGCCCACTTAAGGACAAAGAAGGAAAGTTATGTGCTGATTCGGAGAAAATGGTGGACATTCTTAATGAGTGCTTTGCATCGGTATTCACCAAGGAGAGGGACATGACGGATGTTGAGGTTAGGGATAGATATTTGCTTACTCTAGGTCAAGTTGACATAAGGAAGGAGGAAGTGTTAGGTATCCTAAAAGACATTAAGGTGGAAAAGTCCCCAGGTCCAGATGCGATCTATCCCAGGTTACTCAGGGAAGCGAGAGAGGAAATAGCCGGGAGCCTTAACAGATATCTTTGCAGCGTCCTTAGACACGGGTCAGGTCCCAGAGGACTGGAGACTTGCTAATGTTGTCCCCTTGTTTAAGAAGGCAGCAAGGATAATCCAGGTAATTATCGACCGGTGAGCCTGACGTCAGTGGTAGGGAAACTACTGGAGAAGATACTGAGGGATAGGATCTATTCCCATTTGGAAGAAAATGGGCTTATCAGTGATAGGCAACATGGCTTTGCGCAGGGAAGGTCATGTCTTACCAACTTAATAGAATCCTTTGAGGATGTGACAAAGTTGATTGATGAGGGAAAGGATGTAGATGTCATATACATGGACTTCAGTAAGGTGTTTGATAAGGTTCCCCATGGCAGGCTGCTGGAGAAAGTGAAGTCACATGGGGTTAGGGTGTGCTAGCTAGATGGATAAAAAACCAGCCAGGCAACAGGGCACAGAGGGTAGTAGTAGATGGGAGTTTCTCAAATTGGAGTATGTGACCAGTGGTGTTCCACAGGGATCTGTACTGGGACCACTGTTGTTTGTGATATATGTAAATGATCTGGAGGAAGGTGTAGGTGGTCTGATCAGCAAGTTTGCTGATGACACTAAGATTGGTGGAGTAGCTGATAGTGAAGGGGACTGTCAGAGATTATAGCAGAGTATAGATAGACTGGAGAGTTGGGCAGATAAATGGCAGATGGAGTTCAATAAAGGCAAATGCGAGGTGATGCATTTTGGAAGATCAAATTCAAGGGCGAACTATACAGGAAATGGAAAAGTCCGAGGGAAAATTGATAAACAGAGAGATCTGGGTGTTCAGGTCCATTGTTTCCTGAAGGTGGCAACGCAGGTCAATAGGGTGGTCAAAAAGGCATAGGGCATGCTTTCCTTCATTGGGCGGGGTATTGAGTACAAGAGTTGGCAGGTCATGTTGCAGTTGTATAGGACTTTGGTTCAGCCACATTTGGAGTACTATGTGCAGTTCTGGTCGCCACATTACCAAAAGGATGTGGATGCTTTGGAGAGGGTGCAGAGGAGGTTCACCAGGATGTTGCCTGGTATGGAGGGTGCTAGCTATGAAGAGAGGTTGAGTAGATTTGGATTATTTTCATTAGAAAGACAGGGATTGAGGGGGGGACCTGATTGAGGTCTACAAAATCATGAGGGGTATAGACAGGGTGGATAGCAAAAAGCTTTTTCCCAGAGTTGGGGACTGAATTACTAGGGGTCATGAATTCAAAGTGAGAGGAGGAAAGTTTAGGGGAGATATGCGAGGAAAGTTCTTTACACAGAGGGTGGTGGGTGCCTGGAACGCGTTGCCAGCAGAGGTGGTAGACGCAGACACGTTAGCGTCTTTTAAGATATATTTGGACAGGTACATGGATGGGCAGGGATCAAATGGACACAGACCATTAGAAAATAGATGACAGGTTAGACAGAGGATCTTGATTGGCGCAGGCTTGGGGGGACCAAAGGGCCTGTTCCTGTGCTGTAGGTTTCTTTGTTCTTTGAAAGCATGAGCATTCTTCCTCAGAAAAGGATACCAAAATTGCACACAATATTCCAGGTGTGGCCTTGCTAAGGTCCTGTATAACTGCAACAACACATCCCTGCTCCTGTACTCAGAACATCTCACAATTAAGGCCAATAAACCATTTGCCTTCTTTACCGCCTGCTGTCCCTGCATGCTTACCTTCAATGGCTCGCGCACAAGGACACCCAGATTCTGCTGCACATTCCCCTGTTTCAATTTACAGTCAGTCATTCAGGCATTAAACTGCCTTCTTGTTTTTGCTTCCCAAGTGAATAACCTCACATTTATCCAAATTATACTGCATCCGCCATAGAGTTGCCTGCTCACCTAACTTGTCGGAATCACACTGAAGGATCTCTGCAACTTCGTCACAGTTCACCCTCCCATCTAACGTGGCGTCATCTTCAAACTTGGGGATGTTACATTTTGTTCTCTCAACCAAATCATGAATATATATTATGAATAGCTGGGGTCCCACCACCGATCCCTGTGGCACCCCACTAGTTCCTGCCAGTTTGAAAACGAACCATTAATTCCTATGATAACAAAGTGTGGAGCTGGATGAACACAGCAGGCCAAGCAGCATCTCAGGAGCACAAAAGCTGACGTTTCGGGCATAGACCCTTCATTAGAGAGCTCTCTGATGAAGGATGTAGGCACGAAACGTCAGCTATTGTGCTCCTGCGATGCTGCTTGGCCTGCTGTGTTCATCCAGCTCCACACTTTGTTATTTGGATTCTCCAGCATCTGCAGTTCCCATTATCACCGATACAATTAATTCCTATGCTTTGTTTCCTCTCTGCAATCAAGGTTCCAATCCATCTCAATGCACTTTCCCCAGAACTATGCACTTTAATCTTGCCCATTAGATTTGATTCCCGACAGTGTGGAAACAGGCCCTTTGGCCCAACAAGTCCACACTGTCCCTTGAAGCATCCCACCCAGACCCATCTCCATATAACCCACACACCACTGAACACTATGGGTAATTTAGCATGGCCGATCCACCTAGCCTGCACATCTTTGGGCTGTGGGAGGAAACCGGAGCACCCGTAAGAAACCCACACAGACACGGGGAGAATGTGCAAACTCCACACAGGCAGTCGCCCGAGGCTGGAATCGAACCCGGGTCGCTGGTGCTGTGAGGCTGCAGTGCTAACCACTGAGCCACCGTGCCGCCCAAATGTGGGATTTTGTCAAACTCTTTCTGAAACTCCAAATATACTACATGGACTGGCCATATGTCCATAATACCCTATGATCTGCAAAACTGGCACGTCACCAGTATTAAATTGGTATGCCACGTTATTTCTGTGGGAAAGACGGAATGTAATTTTGGTTTGATACAACCCTGTTGGCAGAGAATACCACTGGAGTTATTATTACATAATTGCATCATAAAACACTAACGTCACCTATTTTGAAAACTTTGAGATGCCTTGAGATGTCACTGGGCATTTTTCAGGTCTGAAAGTGATGACCCCTGGCCGACTTGTGAGTATGCAAGAATTCTGAGTGCGCCAAGAATTACACTGACAACCAATTGGCGTAATCAGTCAACGTCAGCATCTGATTCACTTATGATACTAGAAGTTACATATATTCATATGTAGGATCCTGTCCTCTAAAAAGGGAAGGAAGTATATCAAATTTTGTGCCTTTTTTAAATTAAGCAAAAATGCCAAGGGCAATAGTTCCCTGATGCATTCCACATGCCTTTAGCTCATTGACTTGCCAATCAGTATCTGTTTCTCATAGAGCATAAATCGTTGTTGCTTTTGGAATCTGGCATTCTTACATTTATCCTGATGAGTGTAAGCCAAAAAGCCTTGACAAAATGTCTCTTTTCTCAGCAATAAACAAAAAAAAGGAACAGGAGGGCAAAATGACACTAATGTCACTCACATGTAAGGTTTCTCCCTTTTTCTAGGTAAGCATAAGTATTCTAAGTGCTTTTAGAGCTCAGAATACCTTCCAGAGCCTTATGCATTCTGTTAATTAGACTTTTTCCATTTCCCTTATGCTGTTTTAATTTAATATTTCAAGGTTCTACGTATAGTCTGATCTATAGGCTGGATTTACTGATTCTACACTTGCAACTGTGTTCTCCAAAGGAACTGCAGTTTGAAAAAAAGGCCAATTGTTGCAGCCACTTCACTCAATCAATCTTCCCTCCCGTGTGCCTCAGGCTGGCAGTATTGAATCAGTACAATTACCTGTACCAATGAAAAAATAGTTAGTTTTCATTTCAATTCGTTTACAAAAATTATTTATTCTCTTTAGAATAATTTATTCACATACTTCTGATACCTCTGCATAGCACAGTATCTGGTACTTACAGAAAAATAGTCTATTAAAAAATCATGGAATAATTCAACATAGACAGACACCACTCAGTCCATCATACCTATGCAGGTTATTTGAAAGACCTATCCAATAGATCCCATTCTCCCCCACTCTTTTCCTATCATCAAACACATACTTTTCCAAGCACTTCCCTTTCGTTCCCTATCAGGCAATGTATTTCAATGCATGACAATCGCTGCTTAAAAATTGTTTTCACAGGTCACTTCTGGTTTTATTGCCAATCAAAATCTGCCTCTACTAATCTTTCCACCACTTCAGTATAATGTTCTGTTAATGTTATTGAAATCCTTCAAAGTTTTAAATGCCTTCATTAAATTGCCCCTTAACCTACCCAGTTCCAACAGGAGCAAAGCATCCCTCCTCTGTCTCCAAGAGTCTTTTTTATTCATGGGATGCAAACATTGCTGGCTGGTCAGTAATTATTGCCTGTCTCCTTCTCCCTTGAGATTTCCTTTTTTCAATTTAAAGTTCTATTTTCAATGCCTTGGTCCAACTGCAAGCAGTAGGTCTTTAAATTACTCACCTCACTGTCATGGAATGGCTTAGATCGAATCGTCAGGCTACCTAGCCCAATGGACTTCTGGAACCTGGCAGGAATGCGAAGACCCTGTAGTTTGTCATAGGCATGCCGGGCCAGTTTGTATGCTCCCAGCGCCTTACTTTGTTTGGCTAGGGCATATAAAGTATTACTGCCAGTAGTTAAGGAATCAAAGGTACAGCGATTTCTCATCAGAAACTCTATGGAACTGAAATTAGTCATTCTGCCTAACATTAGTTGTTGAAAAGTCAACACATCTGTATGAATGCACATTGTGATACTGAAAAATGTGTTAACAGTAACTTTCATAAAGCCAGAGATAGTAGAAATTGCAGATGCTGGAGAATCTGAGATAGTAAGGTGTACAGCTGGATGAACACAGCAGATGCACAAGCAACATCAGAGGAGCAGGAAGGCTGACATTTCGGGCCTAGGCCCTTCTTCAGGCAATTTCATAAAGCCACATTCATTATTATTATCATACAGTGCGATTTCAACATACACAAATGAAGCTCCAATTAATCACATGTGATTCAGGGCAAGCTTACCAATTGGATACAAAATTGGCTTTATGGTAGGAGACAGGGCAGTAGTGTAGGGTTGTTTTTCAGACTGGAATCCTGTGATCAGTAGTGTTCCACAGGGATTGGTACTGGGTCCATTTTTGTTTGTCATTTATATAAATGATTTGGGTGAGAATATAGGATGCATGGTAAGTAAATTTGAACATGACACCAAAATTGGAGGTACAGTGGACAGTGAACAAGGTTATCTAAGATTATAAAGAGATCTTGATCAACTGGGCAAATAGGCTGAGAAGTGGCAGGAGCTGTTTAATTTGGATAAGTGTGTTATTGCATTTTGGCAATACAAAAAAGGACAGGACTTATACAATTAATGATAGGGCCTAGGTAGTGTTATAAAACAGAGACATCTAGGGGTTCAGGAACATAATTCCTGGAATTTACATCAGAAATAGACAGGGTGGTTAAGGTGGTGTTTGGCCTGCTTGCTTTCATTGCACAGGCCTTTCAGGAGAGGAGTTGGTACATCATGTTGATGTTGTACAGGACATTGGTAAGGCGTCTTCCGGAGTACTGTGTTCAGATCTGGTTACCCTATGATAGAAAAGATTTACCAACTTATTGCCAGGAATAGAGGGCGCTTTTTTCACAGCAGTATAGGAGGCTCAGGCATCACCTTATTGAGGTTTATAAAATCATGAGGGCATAGATAAGGCGACCAGCAGAGGTCTTTTCCCTTGGGTCAGAGAATTCAAAACTAAGAGTCATATTTTTCAGGTGAGAGGAGAAACATTTAAAAGGGACATGAGAAGCAGCCTTTTAACACAGAGAGTGGTTCGTGTGTGGAATGAACTGTCAGAGAAAGTGGTGGATACAGGTACAGTTACAATGTTTAAAAGACATTTTGGATAAGTACGTGAATAGGAAAGGTTTGGAGAGATATGGGCCAAATACAGCAGGTGAGGCTAGTTTAGTTTGGGAACATGGTCGACGTAGGCTGGTTGAACAGAAAGGTCTGTTTCCATTCTGTATGACTGTGACTGTATAAGAGCCAAGTGTAAAATGAATGCCCATTTTTAAAATTCATTTGAGAGATGTGGGCATTGCTGACTGGCGAGCATTTATTAGCGCAAGATGCCCTTGAGAAGGTGGAGTGAGCTGCCTTCTTGAACCACTACAGTTCACCTGCTGTGGGGTGATCTATAATACCATTAGGGAGGGAATTCAGCAACAGTGAAGGAACAGCTATATATTTCTATGTCAGGATAGTGAATGGCTTGGAGGGAAATTTGCATTTGGTGACATGCCTAAATATATCCTGCCCTCATCCTTCTCGACAGAAGTGGTTGTGGATTTGGAAGATTCTGTCTGAGGATCTTTAGTGAATTTTTACAGTGCAACTTACAGATAGTACACACTGCTGTGACTGAGCGTCAGTGGTGGACGGAGTAGATACTTGATGATACAGTGCCAATCAATTAGGTTGCTTTGTCCTGGATGACCCTAGTTTGGTGTGCAGAGGTTTTGTTACAATTCTAGGCAACATCATCAATGCGACCTCTAATCGAAGCATCGGCGATTAGATAGGCATATGGATGATGGTATAAGGTAGGGATGGAGTTAGATAGACCTTAGGATAAGGGTAAAAGTTCAGCACAACATCGTGAGCCAAAGGGCCTGTACTGTGCTGTACTGCTCTATGTTCTATATTATATGTTCTATGGTGTTCTGCGCCATTCCAAATTTACATGATCCTCCTGGGTACACATAGAAATGGACCCTGTATATAGATTGCTGCTTAAAAGAAAGTGACAAGACTTATAATGCCAGAGGATCATAAAAATTCAGAACGGGGCAGAACACCAATACTTCGATTAGAGGTTGCTTGGAATGATAATGAAAAGTCTGCTCACCATGGAACAACTGGCTCGGTGAGGTAACAAACAGCTGCAGGGGAAATGCAGCCCTGTAGAAATCAGTGCTTCAAGGGCTGAGGAAGGAAGGAGATAAGTGCCAAAATTGTGCCAGTGGTCTGTAAGTGCAGGGGAGGCAATAGTGTAGCGGTATTATCACTGGACTATTAATCCAGAGACCCAGATAATGTTCAGGGGACCCATGTTTGAATCCCGCCACAGCAGATGGTGGAATGTGAATTCAATAAAAATATCTGGAATTTGTGATGACCATGAATCCATTGCTGATTGTCAGGGAAAAACCTATCTGGTTCACGAATGCCCTTTAGGCAAAGAAACTGCCATCCTTACCTGATCCGGCCGACATGTGACTCCAAACCCACAGCAATGTGGCTGATTCTGAACTGCCCTCTGGGCAATTAGGGATGGGCAATAAATGCTGCCTGGTCAACGACACCCTCATCTCTTTAATGAATTTTTAAAAATTAACTGCCAGGAGTGTATTGAGAATTTAAACAAGCACAACAAATGAAAAGAGAATTCAGTCGAGTTCATACCTCAGGACAGGCTTCGTGGGCCTAAGGCCTTGTTCCATTTCTGCTCATTCTCACAGACAATTGAACTTTGATGAGTCTGCATCATTGACTCACAAATGAAGGGAAATGGCTTTTCTCTACCTCATCTATCAAAACTGCAAACATTTTAAAACTGAAATTAAATCTGCTCCAGGTGTGTTCTGGAGAAAATAGACCAATTACTTCGGGTCTCTTCCCATATAGTTTTCCAGCTCTGCCAGTTTTTCAGTTCTTTTTTATTCATTTGCCTGGTGAAGCAGTCATACTTAGATGTCAAGATTAACAAACATTCTTTGTGGCATCACAACCATGGCTATAGTGAATGCAGTGATTTTAATTTACTTTCCAGTACTGACACACAATAGCCATGGACCTTCTACACCTTCCCAGATACTGACCCAGTGCTCCCAGGCCCTGGATCTGACAGACTCCCCGAGTGGCTGCCATTGCGCCCCTTGGGATCCAATATATCCCCGGGACCTGACCACTCTGCTCTGCTTTGCTCGACACAGGATGCCCACTGCCACCGCACTTGAGCCAACACAACCGGTCGGCACAACATTGTGGGCTGAAGGGCCTGTTCTGTGCTGTACTGTTCTATGTTCTATGTTCTATGTTCTAACCCACATCTACCAGAAATGCTGTAAAAATTAATCTACTTCACAAATATCCTTTGGGGAAGGATATCTGGCCTGAGATGTTGTAGAGTCGTTTATAAAGCAAAAGGCTCCAACAGATGAAAGTGTAGCTTGAAAGACAGTACAGAATACCGTTCAGGGCGGCACAGTGGGCCAATGGTTAGCACTACTGCCTCAGAGCACCAGGGACCCGAGTTCGATTCCAATCTCAGGCGACTGTCTGTGTGGAATTTGCACATTCTCCCCACATCCGCATGAGTTTCCTCCCGGTGCTCCAGTTTCCTCCCACAGTCCAAAGATTTGCAGGTTGGGTGGACTGGCCATGAGAAACTGTCCACAGTGTCCAGGGATGTGTAGGCTAGGTTGATTAGCCTTGGGAAATTCAGAGATGGGTGAGTTTGGGTGGGGTGCTCTTCGGAGGGCTGATGTGGACTCAATGGGCTGAATGGTCTGTGTCCACATTGTAAGAATTCAATGAATTGAGTACAAGAGGAGGCTTCGGATTTTTGGAATATTGAGACTGGCTTGTGGAGAGATGGGAGTTCCTTGCGGCGCTCCTATTGCTAGTGCTTTTTGAGAAGACATTAACTAACTTCGCAGAGAAGTGGGTACCAAGAGATAATATTAGACAGGAGTATCAAGGTGCAAGGGCACTAAAATAAGAATAGCAATAGATGGAGTAGGAGTACGGAAGAATCAAATAAAGTTGAAATCTGATTAATGTGCACGTTTGTAAATGCTTGGAGTGCTGTAAGTACAAGATTGTTGAGGTACAGGTGAGAGCTGCCATGTGGAAATATGGTGTTGTGGATGTAACTGGCTCAAAAAAGGGTAGGACTAAGTGTTAAATATTCCTGGAAACAAGTCTGTTAAGAAAAGGTAGGAACAAAATGGGGGGGGGGGGGTGCGGAGGGAGAGGATGGTGAGAGTGGAGGCACTGGTTGAGGAGAGCTGGAGAAAGAGGATGTCCAACAGCATTCAAGGACCAAATTGACTTGACTAGAGCTAAGGAACAAAAAGGATGCAATTACACTGCTTGTTGTAGGCTATAGACTGCTGAAATTAGAAGAATGCAAAAGCCTCAGGTAGTTATAAGAGGAGGGGGAGGTTGTGGGAGGTGGAGACGGATCAATATAGACCTGAATAATAGTAGCATAAACGGCAGAGAGGGACAAAAGTTCCCAGTGTGTGATCAGGAGTATGTTTCTAATTCAATGAGAAAGGACAAAGGTAGAAGTCACATGAGACCAGGTTATAGTTCAACAAGGTTTATTTGAAATCACAAGCTTTTGGTGCACTGCTCCTTCATCATCATATTTCCACAAGACAGCCGGCACCTGTACCTCAACTTCACCTTGCAAAGGAGCAGCACTCCAGAAGCTTGTGATTTCAAATAAACCTGTTGGACTATAACCTGGTGCTGCGTGACTTGTGACTTTGTCCACCCCACTCCAACACCAGCACCTCCATGTAATGAGAAAGGAGGCACTGCTTGCCCCAGTTCTTCTGAACGAGGCAGGTCAATTGGATCAATTGGGAGAACATTTGGGGAATGTGATCATTTGTCAAATATTTAGGCTGACTATGGAAAGGACAAGAAACAATCCAAAGTAAAAATAATAATTTGGGGCAGTAGGGGAGGGGGTCAAATTTCTTTAGGAAAGAATCTTGGTCTAATAACTTGGACACGGTAAAAGGGAAAAGGTTGGCTGGAATACTTTAAGAGATATTCTGGGGACAGTCAAGATGCAGTCCCTTAAAAGGAGAAAGCAGGGGAAAAAAATCCAGAGACTGCCGAAGAAAGAGATAGGTTACAGTAGAACAACCAATACATCCTAATACTAGCTAACATTGTATGAGCCTTTTTCAGTCTGATGAAAGGTCACTGAATGGTAACTTAAATGCTGTTTCTTTCTCCACATATGCCTTACCTGAGGAGTTTCTCCAGCATTTTCTGGTTTTAAGTCTCAGCTATATGAAATAGCTTAGGTGACAAAAGGATACACTTTGGAGATGCCTAAAGGGGTTTCTTTGGTAAGATTATGAAGCAAAAATCGGGAGATGTTGAAAAGTGCTTCAGGTAAATGGGAACTAAAAGGTTCATCCTGCAAAGAAAATAAGATAAACTTTGGGTTAATATTCTGATTCATTATGTTATTACACCATGACATTTCTGGATGTGAGTTTGCTCGCTGAGCTGGAAGGTTAGTTTTCAGATGTTTCGTCACTTTTTTTTTTATTTGAAAAAATATACTTTATTCGTAAGATGTACAAAAAAAAAACATATTTACACACCTACCCAGTCATGCAAGCCGCTCCGGGTTACCCAGGGGGTACATACACCAACTAAAGGAAAAAAAAAGGAAAAAAAAACAAAGCAAAGGAAACACCCCGGCAGTTGTCACCCCGCACAGTCCCCGTTGGCCCCCTGACCAGTTGGGGAAGGCGCCAGCTGGGCCCAGTTACCAGATAGGGCCCTTTTTTCTATTCTGGACGAGGGGTCTCATACCGTGGTCTTTCCCCACCGCGCCTTGGCGGCGGCTGCCCCAAGCTTTAGCGCGTCCCTCAGCACGTAGTCCTGGACCTTGGAGTGCGCCAGTCTGCAACACTCGGTCGGGGTCAGTTCTTTCAGCTGGCAGACCAGGGAGTTGCAGGCAGACCAAAGAGCGTCTTTCACCGCATTGATGGTCCTCCAGGCGCAGTAGATGTTGGTCTCGGTGTGCGTCCCCGGAAACAGCCCGTACAGCACGGAGTCCCGCGTCACGGAGCTGCTCGGGACGTACCTCGACAAATACCACTGCATCTCCCTCCAGACCTCCTGCGCATAGGCACACTCCAGAAGGAGGTGATCGACAGTCTCGTTCCCCCCCGCAGCCACCTCGAGGGCAGCGTGCGGTGGTGCAGAGATTCCGGGCATACATAAAGGATCTCACTGGCAGAGCCCCTCTCACCGCCAGCCAAGCAATGTCCTTGTGCTTGTTTGAAAGTTCTGGCGATGAGGCATTCTGCCAAACGACTTTGGCAGTCTGCGTGGGGAACCACACGACGGGATCCACCCGCTCCTTTTCCCGAAGGGTCCCGAGGATACTACGTGCTGACCACTGCCTGACGGCCTTGTGGTCAAAGGTGTTTCTTTTCAAAAATTTCTCCACAAAGGACAGGTGGTACGGAATGGTCCAACTACTCGGAGCATTCCGCGGCAACGAGGCCAGGCCCATCCTTCGCAACACCGGGGACAGGTAGAACCTCAGTAAGTAGTGACACTTGGTGTTTGCGTACTGAGGATCTACGCACAGCTTGATGCAGCCGCACACAAAGGTAGCCGTCAGGGCGAGGGTGGCGTTCGGTACGCCCTTTCCCCCATTTCCCAGGTCTTTGTACATGGTGTCCCTGCGGACCCGGTCCATCCTCGACCCCCAAATGAAGTGGAAGATGGCCCGGGTGACCGCAGCGGCGCAGGTCCAGGGAATAGGCCAGGCCTGCGCCACATACAACAGTACCGAAAGCCCCTCGCACCTGACAACCAGGTTCTTACCCGCGATGGAGAGGGACCGGAGCGTCCACCTGCCCAGCTTCTGCTTCAATTTGGTGATACACTCCTCCCAAGTCTTAGTGCACACCCCAGCTCCACCAAACCAAACACCCAGCACCTTCAGGTAGTCCGTCCTGACGGTGAAGGGGATGAAGGAGTGGTCGTCCCAGTTCCCGAAGAACATGACCTCACTCTTACCCCTATTGACTTTGGCACCCGAGGCCAGTTCAAACTGGCCGCAGATGTCCAATAGTCTACTCACCGACCGACGATCGGTGCAGAAGACGGCGACATCGTCCATGTACAGGGAGGTCTTGACCTGAAGGCCTCCACTGCCTGGGATAGTCACGCCCTTCAGGCTCACGTCCTTCCTGATGGAGGCGGCGAAGGGCTCCACACAGCACACAAACAAGGCAGGAGAGAGCGGGCAGCCCTGCCTGACTCCAGATCTAACAGGAAAACTGTCTGATTCCCACCCGGTGATCGAGATTGCGCTAACGATGTTGGCGTAGAGCAGCCGGATCCAATTGCGGATGCCCTCCCCGAACCCCAATTTGGAGAGGATGTCCCTCATGTAAGCATGAGAGACCCTGTCGAAGGCCTTCTCCTGGTCCAGGCTGACGAGGTAGGTGTCCACCCGCCTGTCCTGTACGTATGCGATCGTATCCCTGATGAGCGCGAGGCTCTCAGCGATCTTCCTGCCCGGCACAGCACAGGTTTGGTCAGGGTGAATCACCGACTCCAGGACAGACCTGACCCGGTTGGCAATGACCTTGGCCAGGATTTTCTAGTCCACGTTCAAAAGTGAAATGGGACGCCAATTCTTAATTTCTTCCCTCTCCCCCTTCCTCTTGTAAATGAGGGTGATGATGCCCTTCCTCATGGACTTGCACATTTCCCCTGCCCGAAGCGCACTATCGTACACCTCCAGCAGGTCCTGGCCGACCAGGCCCCACAGAGCGGAATACAGCTCGACTGGTAAGCCGTCGCTTCCGGGAGTCCTATTCCTCTGCAAGGACTTGAGGGCTCTGGCCAGCTCGTCCAGGGATATCGGCCGGTCCAGCCACTCCCTCGTGCCGTCGTCTAAGACCTCCGTGATAGATGACAGGAACGACTCGGAGGCCGTGCTGTCCGTGGGCTTTGTGTCGTACAGTCCGGCATAGAAGGATCTGCTGATCCTCAAAATGTCGGGCTGAGACGACGTCACCGAGCCGTCGTCCTCCTTCAGCCGGCTAAGCACAGAGCTCTCTTTGTGCACCTTCTGAAAGAAGAAACACGAGCACGTCTCGTCCTGCTCCATGGAGCGGACCCTGGACCGGAAGATTATCCTGGAGGCCTCCGTGGTGAAGAGCGAGGCTTGCTGGGCCCTCACCTCGCGGAGGTCCTCCGTGACATCGACCCCCATCAACTGGAGAAGGAGCAGGTTCTGCACCCTTTTCTGGAGTCGCGACAGCTTTCCCCGCCTCTTTCTTGCCTTCTGAACACCCTTGAGGACAAAGAACCTTTTGATGTTCTCATTCACCGTCTCCCACCAGTCGCCTGGAGACTCAAAGAGGGGTTTCACGGTTCTCCAACCGGCGTACTCCCTCTTAAGCTCCTCGATGTTCTCTGGGGTCAACAGAGTCGTGTTGAGCTTCCACGTCCCCTTGCCGGCCGGCTGGTCGTCCTGTAAGTGACAGTCGGCCAGCAGGAGGCAGTGGTCAGAGAAGAACACCGGCTCGACGCCGGTGGACCTGACCAAGAACGTCCGTGACACAAACAGGAAGTCTATCCTTGAGCGGATAGACCCGTCTGACCGCGACCAGGTGTACCTCTGCTGCGCTCCGTCTGCAGGGGTGCTGAAGACGTCGAGCAGCTTGGCATCCTTCACCGTGCCCATCAGGAATCTGGACGTGACGTCCAGTTGACTCCCCCCACCCAATGTCCCCACGCCGGATCTTCCGTCTGCATCAATGATGCAGTTGAAGTTTCCGCCTAGGATGACCGGCCTGGACGTAGCCAGCAGGGGTGGAAGCCGCTGCAGGACGGCCAACCGCTCACTCCGTACCGCTGGGGCGTACACGTTGATCAGCCTCAGGGGAGCATTCCTGTAGGTGATGTCAGCCACTAGGAGGCGCCCCCCACCACCTCCTGAACTTGAGAGATGATGAAGTTTTTCCCCCGCAGCAGAATAGCCAGGCCCGAGGAGCGACAGTCGTTACCCCCCAACCAGATTGAAGGCCCACAGGTCCAGGCGGCGGACCATTTCCCGTACCTGCTGTGGTGCGGTATCCCGCACTCCTGCACAAACAGGAGGTCCGCCTTGATGGCGGTCAGGTAGGCCAACGTGGACACACATCTCGCAGTTGACTTGACACTGCGCACATTAATGCTCGCAACCCGTACCCCCATTGTGGGCAGTGACCGCAGTACCCTCCCCAAGTCCAAGGTCCAGCCCCTCCATCTGTCCCTTCACGCCCATTGCCCGGGCTAACTGCTGGACACTCTCCGGGCTCAGGAAACCGTCCGTGCTGCCTTCCGGGTGGCATCCCCCCATCAGGGGTGCGGAGGCAGGAGGGTCCGGCTCTGGGTCAGGCTGGGGACGCGCTGTTTCCTCCTTCCCGCTTGGAAGTTCCAGGGGGCCCTCCAGTGCTCCAGCAGCACTTGACTGGGTGTCGGAGGGAGCCTCAGGACGCCTCCCGTCACCTGGAAGCGGGGTGCTGCTTTCCTTCCCCCTCGAGACCTTTAACTTCTGCTTCGGGTGGGCCCTCTCCGAATCTTCCTCGTCAGAGGAGCTCTTATAGCCCCCCTGTAGCTGCCTCTTCCCACCTGATGGTTGCGGTTCCTGGGCCCGTCGACGCACCTTCCTCCTCGCTTTCCGGACTGTTGTCCACTCCCCTGGGTCGCCTGTCGCCGCCTCCATTGGCTCCGGGTTGTCGGGGGGGATCGGTGCCTGCAGGGGTGCTTTGCTGGCCTCAGGCCCATCCTGCAGGGCTGGGCCCTCCTGAACGGCCTGGCCCTCCTGCACATTAGTGGGGTCCTTGCTGGGTCCTGGTGCCTTCCTCTCCTCTGGGGGGGCTGGCCCCGCATTGCCCCTGCCGGCGACCTGGGCGTAGGTGGTACCCCGCCGCGGGCATGCCCGATAGAGGTGGCCCGCTTCCCCGCAAAGGTTGCAGCTTCTCTCTCGTGGGCAATCCTTTGCAAGGTGTCCCTCGTCCCTGCAGTTCCTGCAGATGGTGGCTTTGCAGTCGGCCGCCATGTGACCTGACCTACCACAGGCATGGCAGACTTTAGGTTGCCCTGCATAGGTCAGGTAGCCCCTGCTCCCGCCGATCGCGAAGCTGGACGGTGGGTGTGCGACATTCCCGTCTGCGCCCATCCTCAGCGTCACCTTGAACTGCCTCTTACTCGTCCAGATGCCAAAGGGGTCCACGATGTCAGTTAGGTCCCCTTCCACCTTCACATACCTTCCGAGGAAGGTCAGGACATCAACTGCTGGCACATGCGAGTTGTACATGTGCACAGTCACCATACGGCTCCTCTGTGCTGGCATCACAAACAGTGGGACAGCGGTCAATACAGAAAGGGGGCCCTCACCTCCTTTCTCCTTGAAAACCTCCAGGAAGCGCTCGCAAAGCTTGGCACTCCTGAAGGTCACGTCGTAAAAACCGCTCCCGGGGAAATCCTGCAAGCAGTAAATGTCCGCAGCAGCGAACCCACAACAGTCCAACAGGACCCTCTTCACGAAGAAGGTGCGGTCCACAGGTGCACCCTCATCCACCTTCTTTACAGAAACACGGATGGTGTTCCGGACCCCCTGACCTGGGGCACGAGCACTCGCCGCAGCCATCGTTGCAGGTTGGCTGTTCCCCTGAACCAGCGTTAGGCCGAAGCCAGCATTAAGATCCACTGGTCGCAAGGGTGCACAGCCAACCCGACGTCCTCCTTTCACCTCCAAGACAGCACTCTCCTCCTCGCGGTCCACAAGAGAGTGGGTCTTTATTGTGTTCGAGATGTAAGCTAGTTCACTGAGCTGTAAGGTTTGTCCCCAGATGTTTCGTCACCATTCTAGGTAACATCAACAGTGAGCCTCCGACGAAGCATTGGTGTTATGTCCCGCTTTCTATTTATCTGGTTAGGTTTCCTTGGGTTGGTGATGTCATTTCCTGTTCTTTTTCTCAGAGGATGGTAGATTGGCTCCAAATCAATGTGTTTGTTGATGGAATTCCGGTTGGAATGCCATGCTTCTAGGAATTCTCGTGCGAGTCTCTGTTTGGCTTGTCCTAGGATGGATGTGTTGTCCCAATCAAAGTAATGTCCTTCCTCATCTGTATGTAAGGATACTAGTGATAGTGGGTCATGTCGTTTTGTGGCTAGCTGATGTTCATGTATCCTGGTGGCTAGCTTTCTGCCTGTTTGTCCAATGTAGTGTTTGTCACAGTTCTTGCAAGGTATTGCAAGCAAAACAAACGTCATCTACAAAATACCTTGCAAGAACTGGGTGAAGGGACTGGGGGCATTCTGGCGAAGTTTGCCGATGATATGAAGATAGGTGGACAGGCAGGTAGTACTGAGGAGGTGGGGAAGCTGCAGAAAGATTTAGACAGTTTAAGAGAGTGGTCCAGGAAATGGCTGATGAAATTCAACGTGAGTAAATGTGAGGTTTTACACTTTGGAAAAAAGAATACAGGCATGGACTATTTTCTAAACGGTGAGAAAATTCGCAAATCAGAAGTGCAAAGGGATCTGGGAGTGTTGGTCCAGGATTCTCTGAAGGTTAACTTGCAGGTAGAGTCCGTAATTAAGAAAGCGAATGTAATGCTGTCGTTTATCTCAAGAGAGTTGGAATATAAAAGCAGCGATGTGCTTCTGAGGCTTTATAAGGCTCTAGTTAGGCCCCATTTAGAATATTGTGTCCAATTTTGGGCCCCACACCTCAGAAGGACATACTAGCCCTGGAGCGTGTCCAGCGGAGATTCACACTGATGATCCTTGGAATGGTAGGTTTAGCATATGATGAACGGCTAAGGATCCTGGGATTGTACTCATTAGAGTTTAGAAGGTTGAGGGGAGATCTAATAGATACTTACAAGATAATGTATGGTTTAGAAGGGGTGGACGCTAGGAAGTTGTTTCCGTTAGGTGGGGAGACTAGGACCCATGGGCACAGCCTTAAAATTAGAGGGGGTAAATTTAAAACTGAAATGAGATGACATTTCTTCAGCCAGAGAGTGGTGGGCTTGTAGAATTCATTGCCGCAGAGTGCAGTGGAGGCCGGGACGTTGGATGCCTTCAAGGTAGAGATCGACAAATTCTTGATCTCAAAAGGAATCAAGGGCTACGGGGAGAGTGCAGGGAAGTGATGTTGAAATGACCATCAGCCATGATTTAAATGGCGGAGTGGACTTGATGGGCCGAATGGCCTTACTTCCATTCCTATGTCTTGTGGTCTTATGGACCACTCAGAGGTGAATGAGAAAATCAGAATAAATGTAAATTGCAATAAAGTGAAATGTAAGGCATTACAGGTTACATTGTTCAATTTAGTCAAATTAATTTGAAATGAAAATTATTTTTAAGCAGAATTAGTATTCAAGTTTTGTTCTATGTGCTTACAGAATGCTGCCAGAACAGAAGGTTCTAAAGCTTTTAGGCAATGACTAGCTTTTCTAGTTACCTGGGTTACAGGTTCTCACTGTCTATTTACTGTAAGGGCTCCGTTCTATTTCTCATCACTGCTCTGTCTTAATGATGCAACCTACTATACCAACTTTTCTATGTATTTTTCTTCTTCTTCTTCATTTGCAGGTCCCCTGACCCTGACCACTGTTGACAGGGCTCTCAACGACTTCTGTTCTGTTTCCTGCTCTAACACTTTCCCCTTCCTTTCAGAATCAAGTTAGGATTCCCCTTGTCCTTACCTTCAATTTACCAATTTCCATATTTATTTGATTATCCTTTCTTCTATCATTTCTTCCACTTCCAGAATGATTGTCTTGTTTGTCTTGCCCAAGTTTCTCAGTGCTCACTTATCCAGCTTGAAATCCATTTGCCACTGATCAACCCATCTGACCAGCCCACCTATACGCTCCTCACTATTTACCACTCCACTAATTTTCATATCATCCATTAACTTACTGCTCAACTCTCCTACATTCAAGTCTAAATAATTTATTTATACCAGCTTATTAGCGTTTAGTCCCATCTGGCAGCATCCGTGGAGAGCAAAACAGATTTAACGTTTCGAGTCAGATATGACTCTTCATCAAGAGGCAAATTGGACTCAAAATGTTAACTCTGTTTCTCTCTTCACAGATGCTGCCAGATCTGCTAATTGTCTCCAGCATTTTCTGTTTTATATTTCAACCATCCAGAGTATTTTGCTTTCATTTAGCCCTATTAATTTGCCTAGTATACTACCTCTACTGTAACAATTGTTCTAAGTTCTTTCCTCCCTTTTGCTAAGGGATACCTTAATTACACAAATACCTTAATTGTTCAATATCTAATTAAAGGGTAGCAAGGTCTCTTGTGTGTCTTCGATCCTATAGAGATACATGTTGCCACTTTGTTCCCGCTTACCGTCTGAGAAGCGACAGTAAAAGACAGTCTAGTGAGGTGAAACCAATTGTAAAACCACATTCTGATTAACTTTACATGAAGGAATCAAATGCAGTGAGAATTTTAATGAGACTTGAGGACATTCTTTTGCTCATCCTAAAAACACAAACCATCCACCTGATAAAATTGACCCATACAGTGAGCGATCCACTGACTGACTTAAATCTTGACAGATTTCAGAGAGAAGCTTGTTTTTGGAAAGCAATCTGAGCAGTTTCTCACCGTATATCTCTGGATTGAGTGGTATGCATGGTAGAGTTCCGCCAGGTGTTGGAAATGGTGAAACAACTTAAGCATCTCCTGTTGCTTCTCTGCATTCTCTGTTGAACATATGCAAAAGCAGTTAAAAATCATCTTGCCAAAGTAAATAAGAACAAACCAAATTTCATACAGATGTTCAGTCCTAAAATTTAAATCAGTAAGGGGCTAATAAGTCAAATAAACTCATCTGTTTGATATGCAAAGGCTTTCACCTAATTCCTTATCAGTCTTCTCAGAAATATATCAAATTATTACTCAAACCAATTTAACCTGTGATAACCACTCTGGGCCTAGTGCTGCAGCTAGAGGACCAATGTATTGGGTGGTTTTCACAAAAGTTGGAAAACTTTCCCATGGAATCAGCCCTCGATGAATACTTATATGAACTCAAAGCATTTTAAGGATTTCAAACAAATGTAATGCAGTCACTTATAAAACAATGGATAACAAAAGGAAGACAAATGCAAGGAACAGGGCTTGTGAGTAAGTGATGGGACAGCCCCAGATCCTAAACCATTTTTTGACGGTGTTCATCAATGCAAGCTGCTCAAAAGGGGATGCCAGTCAGGGTCAATTCCACAGCGTACATGCTCTGTAACCAGGGACCAACTGCTAGGTCGTGAAGTGGGGAGCATCGCTATCCAGGCACATCATATACAATATCCAATAATAAATAGTAGCCTTACCTCGAGCTATGTCTAGACACTGCATTGACAACATCCAATAATAATATGCAGCATCATTGAAACGGCTTTCCAGAACTGCATTGTGAGTCAGTTGTTCCAGAACCTTGACTGCCTCATCTTGCCGGCCAGCCTTGTGAAATGCTGGAAATAGCAGCAAAGGAATTCAAAGCAAACCTTTAACAATCTTTCATAGTGTACATGTACCTAGCAAGCTGCTCATCACTGTCCTGAAAATTGTCAAGCTGCAGCAAACTGATCAGTGTCTTTGATGCTGCATTAGGGCTGGCCCAGCAGGGCAGCAATGATTCCAGAGGTACATATTTATCACATATCTCCCTACTTATTTTGGACTTTGAAGCCTCCAGATCATTGGGTGGGAAAGGTTTAACCTCAGGATAGTTTACTTCTTTTTCTTCCTCCCATGGGAGCCTTGCAGTTATTTAGAGAATGATATTCTTTGTCCATCTCTCGTTTTCATTCAGCGGGCTGACCCTGACATAATCGTCCACGTTTAAAGAGGTGAACAAAAGACAAAAGAAACTTGCAACTACATGTCCAATTGAGTAGGAGATCCACTCACATATGACCAAAAGGAAAATCTCCAGGTCTGTGGGACATTACATAATAATGTCACTCCCCATGTCCAGTCAGGTGCACTGGACAGTAAAAGCACAGGTTAAGGTACATCAGAGGCAATGCTAAAAACAGAGCCAATGACTTTAAGCTACATTTTTTTTGCATATTATTTCCTTGGTAAGCAAAATAATAATTTCCCACTTACGTGGAAAAATCAAAAATTGTGCTCACAAACTGTTATTTTATTCACAGAAGAAAACACAGCTTCAACAATTCCAGATTATAGATAATATCACTTCCCTTACTCATCACTTCCCTTTGGGCTACATGGTGGCTCAGTGATTAGCACTACAGCCTCACAGCACCAAGGACCCACGTTCGATTCCAACCTCGGGCAACTGTCTGTGCACATTTTCCCCGTGTCTGCGTGGGTTTCCTTCGGGTGCTCCGGTTTCCTCCCACAGTCCAAAGATGTGCAGGCTAGGTGGATCAGCCATTCTAAATTGCCTGCAGTGTTCAGGGGTGTGTGGGTTATAGCGGGATGGGTCTGATTGGGATGCTTCAAGGGGCGATGTGGGCTTGTTGGGCCAAAGGGCTTGTTCCACACTGTAGTGAATCTAATCTAATCCTAACAAGCGACCCCTGGCAATAGCTGGCCAAGTTTAACAAATTCTCACCTTTTTGGGCTTCTTCAAATTGATCATTTTCCGCCAGCCACTGTGCATATGGCACATACACAGTGTCTTTGAATTCTGGGTGCCGAGCCACCAAAGCAAAGGCCTGAATAGAAACAAACAAACAGAAACAAACAGGAGGAAGATGAACATGGTTCAACAGTCCACTCAGGGTTGCTAATCAGAAGTTGTCTGTCACTGACAACTGGCCAAATTATTCGCTTGAGAATGGGCAAGCAAGGGGGATTCTGAGGAAGTAAACAGGACTATAGCACAAATATAAATTGCCCCCAGTTAATGGAAGGAACATATACTAACACCAATCATTGCATTTGGCCTGTTCAGATCCTGAACAAAACAGACAAAAGTGGAGAACTCAGTTGGTGTACCAATAATATGCAAAACATTGTTCTGGGGAAGACTATCGGTAGCTACATTGTAACTGAGCCCATGAAGGGCTCCTGTAATTATTTACTTCTTAAAACGTAAGACCATAAGATAATCCCAGGATCCTTAGCCGTTCATCATACATTAAACTTACCATTCCAGGGATCATCCATATGAATCTCCGCTGGACACACTCTAGCGCCAGTATGTCCTTCCTGAGGTGTGGGGCCCAAAATTGGACACAGTATTCTAAATGGGGCCTAACTTGAGCTTTATAAAGTCTCAGAAGCACATCGCTGCTTTTATATTCCAACCCTCTTGAGATAAACGACAACATTACATTCGCTTTCTTAATCACGGACTCTACCTGCAAGTTAACCTTTAGATTTCACTGCTTTTGATTTCACTAGAAATGTTGAACAGAATAAATCTTCCTGAAACACATTACAATGTCGCTACACCAGATGACCAGAACAATATTTCCTCCAAAGTTCCTGAATGTGAAGCCTTGCAATGAGAGAGGTGGTATTTCAATTTCTAGCATCAACTGCCTGATGTAGATCAAACCAATGGGCAGTTTTGTTTTATGGTTCCAAACTTTGCAGAACTAGTTCAAGTCTGCACCCGTGCTTTCACAATTTTTCAATTTTCTTAATACTACACGATCCCTAATATTTTGTTAATATTGTTATCTCTCTTCACTATATACAAATCTTGTCAGTGCTGACTTCCTGCACACAGTAATCATGTTTATTACTTGCTAGTTCTATAAAAATCTGAAAAGTTATATCATCTACTAACAACTACAGTACGTAAACCTGTCCTTGCTATTACCTCAAGTTAGCACGTTTTCATGCCATTATTTCTCAGTAAGAACTGGTACCAAACATCCTCACCTCCTCCCAGTGCCTGGTCTCCACATGCAGCAAGACCTGGGCCTCAAGGTCTCCCATTTTCATGTACGTCTCTGCGGCATATCCAGGATGCTGCAGCTTCTTTAAAAAATAGGCACACCTTGAAAGGGGTTCCCGCTCAGCCTTGTCTAACTTACGAGCTACATCAATTAACCTGTGCAAGGAAAACAAAAGCTGTTCATTACAAATCAATGGAGTTTTGTCGCAAATATAGAAATGGAAATGTATACGTTCTTTCATGGCTTGATCTGTAATTCTCCCTATTGTTTCATGCTTAGGTTAATGTGTGACTTGGTGACGAATTGTGTCATGCTCAGTGTATGTCTGTGTTGGTTTATTGTTTGGTCAGTGTGCATGTCTGTATTGGCTGGTGGCTTGGTCAATATGTGTCTGTATTGGTTGGTAATTTAGTCAGTTTTGGTGTACATCCTCAGATGTCGGTGAGATAGACTTTACAAGTCAATTACTAAGGATGTATTTTTGGCATTTCTGATTCCTAGGTCAATGACAGATGGTTCATCCAATTGTATTCACACTACATCAATGGAAAAGGGCAGTACTAGTGAGTAAATACATTACTGGGACCCAAGGCACCAGTAAATTAAGGCTTTAATAGGGCATAAGTAAAGTCAGATTGCAGGACTGCGCTCTCATTAGAGAGATGATTGGCAGTGGTTAACCCAAGGGTCACCACCCAGGCAAGGGGAGAGGTTGAGAAGGAGGCTCCTTTATTGTAATCCTAGCCAGTAATGGGCACTGAATCCATGCTGTTAGCATCACATTGCATGGCAAACCAGCCACCCAGTCAACTTATTTAAGCTAAGTACATTGCAGCTCAGGTGTAGGATAGCTCCAGGAGGAAGCCATCATATTTTCAGTTTAATAATTGAAGTACCAAGTGGCTAAACTTAACAACGTGTTAGATACAGGGATAATGGCATGAGCATTATGTACCTGGTGATTTAGGAACTGAACCACTGGTGGCATGATGGGAACTATATCAGTGGTGTTTTGAGTACTACACAACAGCTGTTTTGTTTCTTTTCAACTTATAAAGGAGTATGTATGGTTAATGATATTATTCTCTTACCATGTGTTCAAAATCTTTGAATTTCTATTATGACCAGATTGTTGGGATATTTTATTAACATTATTTTTTCAATAAAGTTCCGTTTTATTGTTAAAGCAAAATCTACAGCATCAATTTTATGCAACTACATTTTAAGAAAATAAAAGGAATCCAGAAATCTCTTTTCTTCTCTCTTTTTGGTATACAAATGCCTATTTAAATCCCTGTCACAGACTTACATATCAACCCAACCATGGTCCCCAATGATCTCAATTGCTTTTAGATGCTCTCCTGCAGACAGGTACATTTCTGCAGCTGCTTTTGGTTCATTGATGTTCCTGGCCCAGTCTGCTTGTTTAGTAATCAACATCTTTGTGTCCTTGGGATCACCTGAGCCAAGGAAATCCTGAGGAAATTGTGATAAAATGGTTAATTAATATTTCCTCTGGCAAAGATCCAGAAAAATTAAAGTAAATTAAATCAGATATTCATTCACAGGCAGTATACCTTTAACTCCAGCTAGACAAGAACGTTCTTCTATAAAATAATCAGGCTTCCTTTAACACGCTATTAATTGGATTTAAACTACTTAATTTGACCTTCCTCTGGTCCATTCTAACATTTGCCTTCTCTTCCTTGATTTCACTGTTTCTATTGGGTGTATAGACTGTCCAACACTATCCATTATAAGCCCTCTGACTCCCAAAGTTATTTCAATTACACCTCCTTACTCCCTACTTCCTGCAAGAATTCCATTCCATTCTCTTCGTGCCTTTGTCACGTCTGTTCTGTTCTGAGATGCCACCTTCCACTGGGCTGCCTCTAACATGACTGTCATTTTCCTCAACTGAGCATTCAAGCAATTCTGCCCTCACCCCTTCCCCTCTTTTCCAGAACAATGATAGGATCTATCTTGTCCTTACTTTCCACCCCACTAGTCTCTGCATTCAAAGGATCATCCTCCACCATATTCACCACCTCCAGCAGGATAGCACCATTAAACACATCTTCTCCTCCCCTCCACTGAAACTGTATCTAGGTCGATTCCTCCATCACTCTTAATGCTTCGTACTCCCACATGGCACCCTCCTATGCACTCATGAAAGGTGGAACACTTGTCCATTCATCTCCTCCCTCCTCACTGTCCAATCCCTCAAATCCAGGTGAGGTAGTATTTTGCTTGTGCTTCTTTCAATCTAGTCTACTGTATTTGCTACTCACAACAGCCTCCTTTAGATTGGCGAGATCAAATACAGACTGGGTGACAACATTGCAGAATACCGCCACCCTGTCTATAAGAGTAATCCTGACCTCCCAGTTGTTTGCCATTTCAATAAACCACGTTGCTCCCTTGCTAACATTTCTGTCCTAGGCTTGCTGCAATATTCTAATGATGCACAATGCAAGCTCAAGGAAGAACATCAGAGATAATAAGAACTGCAGATGTTGGAGTCAGAGATAACACAAAGTGGAGCTGGAGGAACACAACAGGTCAGACAGCATCAGAGGAGCAGGAAAGTTGATGTTTCGGGTTGGGACCTTTTTCTGAAGAATGGTCCCGATATGAAACATCAACCTTCCTGCTCTTCTGATGCTGCCTGGCCTGCTATGTTCCTCCAGCTCCACACTGTGTTATTTCAAGGAAGAACATCTCATTTTCCACTTAGGCACTTTTAGCCTTGAGGTCTTAATATTGAATTTAATAACTTCAGAAACTGACCACATTATGTTTGTTCTCCATTTCTCTTACATTCTCTGTCCCCAACCCCATAGTCTTGACTTGTTTAGGCCTTATTTACTTTGCACTTATTGAAGAGGACTAATTCTTTCCTTCTTTTCGAGTTTAACTTACACCCATTTCTTATCCTTCTTTCTCCACTATTAACAACTCCTATGTTTTTTGCACTGGGCTTCTATGCCATTTGCCCTAGTGCCCTTCTGACTTTGTCAAAAATATACTTAAAAAAAAATTTCTAACACCTTTCTATTCTGAAGAAATCATACCAGGCTTGAAACATTAACTCTGTTT
Source organism: Stegostoma tigrinum (assembly GCF_030684315.1). Classification (NCBI taxonomy): domain Eukaryota; kingdom Metazoa; phylum Chordata; class Chondrichthyes; order Orectolobiformes; family Stegostomatidae; genus Stegostoma; species Stegostoma tigrinum. The sequence goes on along the minus strand of NC_081364.1, from coordinate 67,468,108 downwards.
CTCTTTCCACAGTTGCTGCCAGACCTGCTGATTTTGTTCAGTATTTTCTATGTTACTTAATTTGCTAATCCTTTTCTTTTTTAACTGATTTGGTAGGGCAGTGATGACAGTGGCAAGGCCATATCGATTGCATACTTTTGTTGCCTTAAGATTATCATGATTTAAATTAGTATAAATGGTCATGTAGAACAGATAAAAGATATCAATTCTCTACAATGAAGGATATGGCCAAGTCATCTGGTCCTCACAACAATTCAGAAGCTTTAATGGTCATTTTGCTCTTGGTGCCAGACCAATCTCATTGAATTAAATTTCACAACTTGCTAAAACAGGTTTTAAGCTCAAGGTCTCTAGTGGTGCTTGGGTAGAACCAGAATCATCAACATATTTATCCCAAGCTCACTGTTGTCTAATAATGGAGATTTTAAGTGACTATAAAACATGCAAAATTGCTCGAGAGACAACTTTTTCCTTGTTTCCTTTCCCTTCCCGTCAGGAGTAACCTGGCCTCAGCTCAGTACAACAGAGAACAAGAACATTTCAATCCAGGGAAGGTGCCAGCTTCACACTGTTCCAGAGTATATACCCCAGTGTTCAAACCTAGGTGATTGTGACGATGGCACATCATGTTGAGCTCCACCCTCCTCCTCTCCAGCTCCTAGTTGCTTAAACTCCTTATGCAGTCATGCCAGAATGTTGACTTAACAGAGAACATTAAAATCAAATTACAACAACAGAAAGTACTGGACAAATTCAGCAGATCTTAGAGATAGCAAGAACTAGAAATGCTGGAGTCAGCGTCAGTTACAGTGTGGATGAACACAGCAGATCAGGCAGCATCAGAAGAGCAAGACAGTCAACGCTGGCTCTCAAACTCAGCAGGTCTGAGAGCATCTACCGAGCGAGAAACAGAGTTAATATTTTGAGTCCAACATAAGTGTCATTCAAATGAAGAGTCTTATTAGATTTGTAACATTAATCCAGTTCCTCTTTCCACAAACACTGTCAGGCGTGCTGAATTTCTCCAGCATTTTGTGTTTTTAATTCAGATATCCAGCATTGGCAGCACTATGCTTCTATTAAAATCAAGTTACTCCTTTAGGGCTTTTGATACGTGGTTATTTATTAAAAAAAACATGTTTGGTTGGCAAGTAGGCTAAATGCTTGTTTTGTTTGTGTCATTTAAAAATGTCTGAGATGTTAATGAGATCCTAATGCACAAATGAAAAAGGTCAGCCATGAATTTAGAGGTAAATTCAAAGAAGTGCGACATAGACAAAAAACTGTTCCAGATACACTCTATAGATGCTGGTGCATGTTAAAACTTGAAACTACAAGAAATGAAGTTCAAAACCATCCTAAAGATCATTAGTAAGATAGTACCTTGGCATAATCAAACATGCATAGGTCAGTATACATATTTAAGGCACGACTGTTATTTCCAGTCTTCTTGTACAGTTTAGCTGCCTCATGGAACTTGGCTTGGTAGGCATGTACATCTGCGAGAAACAACTCGTTGTCATTTTCACCATGCTTTTTACGCTCCTGTTAAGGAAAGAATCTGATTAGCAATAACTTCAAACACAAATAGAGATTATACAACACTTCAAACGCTGAGTTAAATTATATATTGAAAGGGAACCGAAGAGGCTGTACAAATCTGGGCCAACTATAGATATCTTTTGGTTTAGAAGGATCCATTATTCTAGTAAGTGGATTCCAAGCTCTTCATGTTTCTCAAAGCTAGCTTTCATGGGACAATGCCAATATGTAAGAAAACATAATTCAAATTGCACCTCCTATAGAGTAAAAATTTATGAATTCTGAACGTCATCACCTGGATTGCTGCAAACTTGCCAAAGGTAGGCCAACAAAACAGGTTAAAATAGGGGCAAACACCAATGAGTTGGCTGCTTTACCTTGACATTAATGGCATTTTCCAAATGTAGCAAGACTTGTTCCACTAAGAGAGAATTAACCTTTGCTCCTGCTATACAATGGCATTATCATAAGTGAATCACCCACCATCAACGTACTGGGAATACCAACTGACTAGAAATTGAACTGGAATATCCATGTAAATTCTGTGACTACAACACTAGGTCAGAAGTTGGGAATCTGACAATGAGTTATCACCTCCTGTTTACCCAAAGCCTGTCACCATATACACTGCACAAATCAGGAATTTGATGGAAAAATCTCCACACCTCAAACACCAAGAAACCATCCAGAACAAAGCAATCTGCTTCTTTGGCACCCTGAACACCACCTTCAACATTCACTCCTCTTAGCAACAATGCAAAGTGGCAGCAATGTGCATCACCCACAAGACGCACTACAGCAATTCATCAAGATTCATTCAACAGCATCTTCCAAAATCATGATCCTTTCCACTAGAGAAGGACAGAGAAGCAGATATCTGAGAACACCACTAATTGCAAGTTGCCTGCACTTAATCAACTTTATGAATCACACACAGCATGTTTACACGCCTGTCTCAATTTAACTGGGAGTTTCCTGAATTTTCTGTAATTAACACTTAATTAACTACAATTAAGAGTTCTCTATATAGCCTTTCCATTTTTAACATTATACTTTGGTAAATTAATAAACTCTGTCAAATTAAGTTAAATTTGCTTTCACAGTACGAGTTGGCCAGTCCACTTAATTTGTGTGTTGTAACCCTCACTCTTGCCATAGGATTGGTCTAATGACCGAGGAATCTTAAGCCCTCCCATTGCAGGATGTCTCAAGTCAGGCTTTACCTTGCAATATCCTTCTACTTCTGGCTTATGGCATGGGAGTAATCTCCGAGGTTCTTTTTTTTTAAAACTTTCTCCTTACACTGTGGCCTCAATCATCATCCTTCCGATGGACTGTGACTGCTGGTCCTTCTATTTCCTGTAAACTGGTGGGTACTCTTTAGAGGATGTAGTTTACCCTGGCACCAGGGAGGTAACACAGTTAATTGGTGGTTGAATAACAGTTTGTTTCTAACTCTGCGTTAGACTTTGGAAGGTTCAGACTTATTTATCAGGATAATTGTTGAGGAAATGTTGAATAAGTAAAACCCATGTCTAATTCCTGAGTAATTATATAACTGACTCACTGGCCCTACTCCTTTGCTGACCCGCCAACATTCCCCTCAACCAGAAAGGAGAAAACACGAGCAAGAGGGCTGCAGTAACTAGCTAGCCACAAGTTGAATCAGCTTACAGAACCATTAAAAAACAAGAACCAGGCTGTGACAACATTAGCTCAGTTATCAAAACGCATAGAGAAACTCAGATCTGTAACTCCTGCTTGATTTACACCTTTATGGGTAAATTTCACATGTTGAGATGAAAAATTTGCTTGCAAATTATTCCGCTTTGAACAACAATTGTGTCAGGCACAGTAATACACTAATTTATTGTATTTCAAGTAGCGACGTTGGCAGAAAGGATTAGTAGCAGCCGGACTAGCTTCTTTTATCTCAACCACTGACAAAGCAAACTGGAAAAACATCAATTTTACAAGGAAGATATCTACAAATTTAGCTACTGTTGTGAATAGAAAACATTGATTAAACCACAAATAGTAAGTAATTTACCTCCTAACTCTCCAAAGTCTATCCAACATCTACAAGGCACAAGTCAGGAGTGTGGATGAGTGCAACTCTAACAAGGCTCAAGAATCACGGCATCATCCAGGATAAAGCTTGATTAGCACCACATTCACAAAGCATCCACTCCCTCCACCACCAACACTTAGTAGCAACAGGTGTGTATTACCTACAAGATGCACTGCAGAGATTCGCAAAGATCCTTAGAAAGCACCTTCTAAACCCACAGTCAATTCCATCTAGAAGGATGAGAGCTGCAGATACATCGGAAAACCATCACCTGCAAGCCACACACCATCCTAACTTTGAAATATATCACTGTTCCTTCAGTGTCACTGGGTCAAAATCTCAGAATTCCCTCCATTAGTGAATCATGTGTCTACCTACATCTAAAGCATTCCAGACATTCAAGAAGGCAGCTGACCATCACATTCTTAAGGGCAACTAGGGACAGACATCTGGCCCAGACATCAACGCCCAAGAGCCATGAGAAAAGAGCTGTGATCTCAGGTTAAAACCTACCAGCTCAAGGATTTTTAAACTGAATATTCAGTTTAATTTGTATTTTGCACTGGATACTGTCCACTTCTTAAATTTATACCTGTGTTTGCACGTGTTTAGAGAGCGGAGTTGATTAACCCCTCCTCACTTAGTCATAACGCCCCACACACCAACCCTCGGTTTTGTTGTTTCTCAAAAATGTTCTAGCCATTTACACACTGTACTATGGCAGCTAGTGCCATAAAAAGTGGATGTGTCTTTAGGAACACTTTCTCCACTGTCCTCTGGGAGGAATTCCTGTGCTGCGTAATTTCTACATGATTCTCCATCAGAAAAGTCCAAAAAAAAAATCAGTTAGGAAATGAGTAACTTTTTATCTGACCTAGCTTGGAAATAGGGGTTCCCACCTAGAATGAAAAATTTACGCCAAAAAGTGAGACTATAACCTGCAAACAGAATCCTGTCATTCCCCTCTCAAGTCTGGATGGAGCATTATTTTGAATTTTAGAGCTTTACAGTTAGTGAGAAATGGTTCATGATGAAGTCAAAGCATATCAAAGTCAACTATGAAATGGCAAAAGAAATTGTACCCATGTTTCCAGTTGCTAAATATGTTCAATATAATAGCTCAATAATTATAAGAATATTTTTTAAAAATTACAAAGTAATTACCTTACCTCAATGCTGCTAATAAGCTCCAGATAGCGGAGATCCCGCACTCTGATAAATGCCTGTCAATTAATTAAAACATTAGATTTAGGCATACAGGTGAATCCTACTCCACTTGAGCACATTATCAATCCAGGCTCATGCCTCATTGCTGTACTGATGCACACTCACATACTGATGGGGTGCTGCACAAAAGAGATGTAGACTTTCAGGTTAAATCGGAGGTCCATCTCAGATAGAAATAAAACATGCTGCAGTGCTTTTCAAAGAACAGCAAGGGAGCTCTCCCCACTGTATTAACCAACATTTATCCCCTTCACCACTATGCAAGGCTTTCCATTTCTCTTTAAAACTTTAGTGAAATACAGATATATTACTTTTCAACAGATAACAAAATATTGCAGTGCTACTTACTAGAGATTGACTATGCAGCTCCAGAGAACTCCGTCCCCTACATATTCCAATAAATCCCAAAGAGTCATCAAATTGAGGCAAAATCTTTCCTTGAGGTAGATGTGACAAAAATCATCCAAATGCTATTGTGAACACATCTTGCTTAAAGATAGCATACACCATATTGAAAAAACGGTTTCCCAATGTCAATCTGATACTTTTTTGTAAGCCTAACAGAAAGTCTCATGGTGGCGTACACATGGTGTAATAACATGTAAGAATTATACACGGTGAGTCAGAGGTTACAAAGGATATAGCACCCACCACAGAAGAAGTTTGAAAACAGTTTGAGCTGATTTCCTTGAATATAGCATAACATTTTTTTTGCAATGAGACAGTTGCAGCAAATTCTAGGATTAATGGTTAGAAATTCATTGCAGACTCAAGTTAAAAAAATTCAGCAAATTTTGTGACCTAGATATGCAAAACATACCACTAGAAAGGGTCACTGCACACATACGCTCCTCACACATATATTCTAATGTTGCAGTGGTTATGTTATTGGTCGAGTAATTTAGAAAACACAACTTCAAATCATGGTTCAAGAATTTGGAAGTCAACTTTGCAAAATGTGGAAATAAAAAGTGAATGCTTAAATTTGAAAAAAAAAGGGTTTTATCGAACCACATATGGGAATAAGATGTAACAGCGGAAACTCAAAAGTCCACAACATGTTGGCTCCTCATGACTGAGCCGTGACAGCATCCTGTTGCAGAGGAATTTAACAGTTTGATTTAATGACTGTTAGATGTAAAGCCAATCATTCATTTAGTCTTCTTTCCCAGCAACCAACCTGTTACAAGAACACATAAGACTATATGTTAGAAAAAAGGAAATTCTGCTAATGATTGCTATCATGTGGCAATTCAGAGTTTCCACATCTGTGCTATGATCTAACTCAATATCTGAGAACAGGTTAAGTTCACTGAAAGACCATGTGTGATCCTAGCAAAGTGGTTACTCAGGTCACAAACATCTGGCGCCAGGAGAAATTCGTCCCACCCTACATCTTCTGTGTAGATAAATGTCAAGACCAAATTGTTAAGTATGAACTTTAAGGCCTTTTCATTCTGTTTGTGTGCACTGCTGACAAAGCTGCAGATTCATGAGAAGCAGATTTCCTGCAGAATTTCCAGAGGTGAATCAAGCTGGCAACCTCCAAGAATGAAATCACTGAACCCCAAATCAGAAGTTTAGATTAATAAACTTTAAGCTACCGAAGATGGATGAGAAAAATGACAATTGAGAATTCCAAAAACAATGGGCACTGATATTTCAATAAGGATGCACACAGAAAGAGATCGTCGACAGACATTACTTCACATAAAAAGGCCATTCTGGCCAAAGAATCCAGTTGGGGATAGACCTTCCAGAGAACAAGTTAGACAAAATGAATCAAAACTCCAGGACCCATGCCTTGTTAATATCTTTCTTTTCCTGCCTTCAACACACTGAAGGAAACTCACTCTGTTCCAACACTGGCAGCATCGTTGGATACATGCTTCTCCAACCCTGTCCTTCACTGCACAGAGCAGAGGAATCAGTAAAGACAAAACGCTACAATTTCTGTCGAAGTGTTAGACGGACAAACATATTTTGGCAAACTGATAGTGACAGGACTAAAACTGCTTCACTTGCTTTGCAATAGCAGTATATGAGATAAATAGCTTTTCAGAGTAGTACCAGGGGTCAATTTTTTTTAACCTCTTTTTATAGTGGATAGGTGCCACAAGAAGACAAAAAAAAATCAATGAAGTGACCTGATATTCAGGGACAGTGTGGTTCTGGAATTGAGACCATTCCTTCATTACGAAATCTGCTCAGAGAAGGGATGTGTCTCCATTCTTTGCTGACATGTATCAATTTAATAAATCTCTAAAAAGCTGAACGTCTTATTCCATTTATCTGTGTACACTTGGACAGTTGTGTGTGTTACTGGTACCTTTTTAGCAGTGTCGAAGTCCATTCCTTCCAAAGCCTCTATTGCTAGGTCTCTCCAATCATTCTCTGTTACACCCAAGCAGGCAATTTGATAGGCTTCCTTATACATTTTCTTCTCCAAGTACTGGTACATTGGTGCAGACTTTTTTTAAAACAAGAAAGTTGCCTGTTATTTATGATCAAATCTAACTGCATGTGTGAAACAGAACTTTATTTTTTAAACATTAGCACTATCCCCTCTCTTAATCTTGCACTGATGGCGAAACTCAACACAGCACATCTTTGGCCAATCCAATGCCTTACAATAAGTTTATTAGGCAATTCAGGATGGGTTACACTGCAGACAGACTTGTCTCCCCCTATTAGCCAAGATGATTCAGGTCCTGTCACATTCATTTAATGAAATTTTGTCTAATTATGAGAACTCAGTCAAGCCTTTCACTTTCCCTCTGGTCACATACGAACAAACATCACTTTCTCTAGTCCAAAGCAGCTTAATTTCTTTCATGTGAGTTTCTGTATAGTGGTAATATGAACTGGAACACTTTAATTAAGTACTTCTAGCACTGATTAAAGATAGATGCAGAGCAAATCTCAGTTCCAGGAATGGGTCTCATTCTCATCTCGGAAGAGGATTCATTCTATCGCACCATTTCATTTCATTTGCTTCATCAATCATCTTGTCGGGATATTGCCAGTTCAACACCAATAGTGGTAAATTAAGGGCAGTTTTGAGCCATAGACCCCTTCCCATTAAGAACTGGGCTGAGTTTTTTCTGAATTATTTGACATAAAAACTTCAAGCTTTTCTCTTACTTTTGCCTTCAGACAGCAGTGCGTCTAGGCCCATTTTTTGCTTTTTTTTTCTTACCCCAGCACCATTCCCTTTGATCCTGTGAGCTTGACATTTCCAACATACAATCTCTCCTGTCTTTCATACAATCATTGACTTCCTTTTGTCCCTGTCTCATCAATCCCTTGGTCCAAACTTATTACATCTCTAACTTTTCCCAGTTGGATGGAAGATCAGAGGCCTGCAATATTAACTATGTTCCCATGTCCACCGATGCGGCCTGACCTGCTTCATACTTCCAGATTTTTTTTATACTGTCCCTATCTGGCATGTATTTTTAACAAATGTGTTAATAGCTACTAAATCTATTTGGCTCTCAGTGGCATTGAAATCAAGTGAACAGTTGCAGCTGCTGCCCTGACTGAGTTTAGCTAACAATAACCAAAAGCATCTCTATTATCAGTGCCATACCTGATCTACTCGATAAAGTATCAGCGAAACACTATGTCCACTATTCATATGCACTCTGTGACCATTTATCAAACCACACAATGAAGCTTACCTGTGGGACTTCAACTGCTGACATGGCATACACATGTAAGCAGAAGATTTTGGAGCCATTATATCCCACCACAAAGCCCTGAAGCTTCTGCTGGTGCACTGGAAAATTACTGGCTTTGATGTTGAGAAAACCACCACCAGAAAAACAAAGCATATCTTCACACTGGGTGTTCCAAGCCACACTGTTGGCATTCGGCTCCTACACAGGACATTGAGTGGAGGAATGTTTCACAGGTTATTGGTCAGTGTCAATATTCAAAAAGTGTAATTTTCTAACAACAATGACACTTGTTACTGATTGCCACAGGCACTGGAGCTCAGAATCAATGGTAATACTGGATACATCAACCTTGGATATATCCAATATTTACATGAAGTCAGGGATAAAATTATGAGGAGAGATTATATAAATAAGGCCTGTTTTTTCTAGAATGAGAGAGTAAGGAAATACCTCAATATAGTCTTCAAGATTTTAACAGGAAAGTAAAGTTAAACTATTTCTACTAATTGTAGATTCTAGAACTAGGGGGCTCAGTCTGAGAATTAGGGACAGACTGTTCAGGAGAGATGTTAGGATGGCAGAAGTTTGAACTCTCTTCCATGAATGGTAGTTGACGCTAGATGACTCATTAGTTTCAATTTTGAGATAAATCAATTTTTGTTAAGCAAAGGTATTAAGGGATATGGGCCAAAGGCAGATTTATGGAGTTAGGCCACAGGGCACTCACGGTTTCATACTTGTGCTCCTATATCCCTGTTATTATTGGCTATGACTGAATATAATATTGGGGGGGTGAGAAAGAGACAGCATCATCAATGAATGTTAATAGCTTATTTACTGAATTCCTAACTTTAAATCCAATAACGGAGCAATGGCAGCCTGACTGAGAAGCACATCTGAAAATTGGCATGATCAAAATTACTATCTTTCCTTATCCCACCTAAACGATAATAATGCTACCCAAAGAAAGGCATGTGCTCTGAGCCGAATTCTGCACCATAATTTCAAATTGCAATAATCATATCTAAAGCTACAGGCTAAGCAGTGTAAGATTGTGTTGGATTTGGAGCTTCAATGAGACAGCCTAACAAATTTGGCTTTCCGCTAATCGTTGCCTTGAAGCACAAAGCCAACTTTTTAAACTCTTCAATGGTGTAGGGCATTGCTCATATTATCACTACACACAGCAACAAATAGAAGGCACTTCTTCATTGAATATCTACACCTTGACTACATCCAACTTACCTGGAAAAGGAGTTCTTTTGTACTTATGTCATATACCAGACAAGTGTTGTGTTCATCCACCACAGCCAGTTTGTTGCGTGATGTACTCATGTCTAAACAACGTACAGATGTCGTTTGCTTAAGAAGCACAATGGCAAATGGGTTGTCAACAAATATTTTCAGAATCTACAAATGATAAGCAAACAGGTATATATTCACTTTTCTAAAACATGCTTAATTTATGATTCATTTTAATACCACAAGGTAATGGGTAGACACCAGAATTCTAAAACTGTTGGTGTAGAATCTCCTATTTCTCCCCTCAAAAAATAGATGATGGTCATAAGCACCCAGGCACTTCTGGGATTATTATTTTGAATCCAGTTGAAAGCTTTGGAATGGAGTCTCAATTTTCGTTCAATGTGGATGAAATGTGTTTGGCAGCACTGGTTCACAGCACAGAATATTACACCATTTGAATTTAGTTAAATTAGATACAAAAACTAGCTGAAACCAGGATGATTACTACAAAATCACAGTTCAGCATTTCTTATCTCATATTTTTACATTTTCTTGTCTTTAAGCCCATTACAAAACCCCTCAACCATTGCCAAAACAGTAAAATAGCAAAACTCAGTGCAAAGATGGAAAAGGATTAGATAAAATGCTGCAAAGAATGATGGTAGTAAGGAAGACAGGGTAGATGGAAACAGCTATTCCCTTTGGTGGAAGGATCAAGACAAGGTGGTGCAGAGATTAAAGGTGATTGGCAAATGAAGCAAAGGAGACAGGAGGAAAAACCTTTTCACACAGTGATTGGTTAGGACCTGCAACGTACTGCCTGATAGTCAGATGAAGGCAGAGTCAATCAAAACTTTCAAGAGGAAACTAGATTTTTGCCTGAAAAAGAATACTGTGCAAGGTTACATTGGAGAAATCAGGCAAATGGCATTAGCAGTTGGCATAGACTTGCCAAACATAATAGCTTCCTTCGTCCTTTTTGTCAATTCTGTGATAAGCTTCATCATTCAGTATTAGTTGTACACTGCTGGAGTCAAGCCAAGGGTATAACAATTTAGAAGAAAAGAAATCCCAGCTGGGAAACTTCAAACTTCGTTGTCAAGAGTTCTCCAAAAAAAGGATCATTTGTATTAACCAAATTAAAGATTCAGTAAAAGAAATTAGAGAGCTTGACATAGCCCCAGTTGAGACATTACCAAAGAAACTTGACAACGGTTGCCCACAGGCCTCCAGAGAAGTGACAGGCTGAATAAATGAGATACCAGTTGAGTCAATTTTTCAGGTACAAGATAAAGCAGCAAATAAGAACCTTCTGAGGAAGGGTCAGACTCGAAACGTTAACTTTGTTTTCTCCTCCACAGATGCTGCCAGACCTGCTGAGCTTTTCACGCAACTTTGTTTTTGTTGGTGATAAAGATGTAAATTCTACCTGAACAGGGCCTCAATACCAAGACAGAGTGAGCCTATATCTACAAAGATAGGCACATAAAGGAGAAATCATCATAATGAATTCAATCTATAGAAAAGTGAAGGCAGCATCAAGACTTCAGCCAGGAAAACATGCAGAATTGGGATATACTGAATCTCGAAAGCAATGTATAAGCAAATGTAAGGAATTCTGAGCTTCAAGATCAAATTTGCAAATATATAGGTAAACGTCTTGGTAGATGTTTACAGCAATACCAAGGATATTAAATGGTCAGCAGTGCTGCCTCACGGTGCCAGGGACCTGGGTTTGATTCTAGATTTGGTGTCTGTCTGTGTGGAGTTTAATTGTTCTCTCCTCGTCTGTATGGGTTTCTACTAGATATTCCAGGTTCCTCTCTCAGTTCAAAGATGTGCAGGTTAGGTGAAGCAATCATGATAAATGTGGATTTATGAGGATGGGGGTGGGAGGGGGCTAGGGTTGGGTGGGATGTCATTCAGAGGACCAATGCAGACTCAATGGGCCAAATGGCCTCCTTCCACCCTGTAGGGATTCTATGGTTCGATGATTAATGCAGCAGAAAGGGTTAAGTGGCAGGACTGCGAGGTCTTAGGAGACACCATATTGAGAATAGTTCAGGAATGTTACACCTACTTTCACCTGAAAACAGACGTTTGATTTGGCAAGGGCAGGGGCAAGCAGAGTGGATCTCTGCGTTTCAGCAGGCACTCTCTGTTTTATATTTACCGTGGTTAGGATTCAGAGTACTGAAAGATATAGATTCAGTTCAACAAATAGTTCTAGAAAAGCAGATTATTAGTGAGTTTGATCAAATCAGATGATACCTCCAAACTGACATCTTAAAAACATCTGGATCAAATCAAAGATAACAAGGTGTAGAGCTGGATGAACACAACAGGCCAAGCAGCATCAGAAGAGCAGGAAGCTGACGTTTCGGGCCTAGACCCTTCTTCAGAAATGGGGGAGGGGAAAGGGGTTCTGAAATAAATAGGGACAGCGGGGGAGGCAGACAGAAGATGGATAGAGGAGAAGGTGGGTGGAGAGGAGACAGACCAGTCAAAGAGGCTGGGACGGAGCCAGTAAAGGTGAGTGTAGGTAGAGAGGTAGGGAGGAGATATGTCAGTCCAGGGAGTTCAGACAGGTCAAGGGGATGGGATGAGATTAGTAGGTAGGAGATGGAGGTGGGACTTGAGGTAGGAGGAGGGGATAGGAGAGAGGAAGGGCAGGTGAGGGAGGTGGAGACGAGCTGGGCTGGTTTTGGGATGCGGTAGGGGGAGGGGAGATTTTGAAGCTTGTGAAGTCCACATTGATACTATTGGGCTGCAGGGTTCCCAAGCAGAATATGAGTTGCTGCTCCTGCAACCTTCGGGTAGCACCGTTGTGGCACTGCACGAGGCCCAGGATGGACATGTCGCCTGCAGAATGGGAGGGGGAATTGAAATAGTTTGCGACTTGGAGGTGCAGTTGTTTAGTGTGAACCGAGCATAGGTGTTCTGCAAAGCAGTTCCCAAGCCTCGCTTGGTTTCCCTGATGTAGAGGTAGCCACAACGTGTACAGTGGATGCAGTATACCACATTGGCAGGTGAGCAGGTGAACATCTGCTTGATGTGGTGTGGGGCAGGTGTAGCACTTCCTGCAATTGCAGGGAACAGTGTGAGGTGTGGTGGGGCTGGAGGGGAGTGTGGAGCAGACAAGGGAGTCAAGGGCAGAGTGGTCCCTCCGGAAGGCAGATAAGGGTGGGGAGAGAAAAATGTCTTTGGTGGTGGGGTCGGACTGCAGATGGCGGAAGTGTCGGAGGATGATGCGTTGGATCCAGAGGTTGGTGGGGTGGTATGTGAGGAGAGGGGGAATCTGTTGGTTTTTATTCTGAGAAGGGGGCATGAGGGATGAGCTGCGGGAAGTGCGGGAAACACAGTAGAGGGTGCTCTCGACGTCTGACAGGGTGGAGGTTGCGGTCCTTAAAAAACAAGGCCATCTGAGATGTACAGGAGTGGTATGCCTCTTTAAGAGTGTAGGGGCATTATTAAGAGGGAAACATCTGTTTATCATTTATATAAACGATTTGAATGTGAATGTAGAAGGCAATGGTAAGTAAGTTAGCGGACGACACCAAAATTGGTGGCACAGTAGAGAGTGAAGAAGGCTAAGATTACAAAGGGATCTTGAGGAAATGGGTCAATGGGCTGAAAAATGGCAGATGGATTTAAATCTTGGTAAGTGTTGTAAGTATTGCATTTTGGTACAATAACCAATGGTAGGGCTTTTATAATTAGTTCTAGGGCCTTGGGTAGTGTTGCAGGGGTGCAGTTTCAAAATTCTTTGAAGTTTGCATCACATATAGATAGGCTGGTTAAAAACGTGTTTGGCATGCTTGTCTTCATTGCTCAGTCCTTTGAATATAGGACTTGGGAAGTCATGTTGAGGCCATACAGGACATTGGTGAGGCCTCTTCTGGAATACTGTGTCCAGTTCTGGTCACCCAGTTAGAGGAAGAAAATTAATAAGCTGGGTAAGGTTCAGAAGAGATTTACCAGGATGTGGCAGGATATTGAAGGTTTAAGTTATGAAGAAAGGCTGGATAAGCTGGGACGTTTTCACTGGAATGTAGGAGGTTGAGAGGCGACCTGACAGAAGTTTATAAAATGGGCAGAGGTATAGATAGAGTTAATGGAAGTCATCCTTTCCCTCGAATGGATTTCAAGGCTAGGGGACACATTTGTAAGGTTAGACGAGAGAGATTTAGCAAATATATACTGAAGCACAGTAGCCGCAGTGTGTAACATTGCAAAATGCACTGCAGTAAATCATCAACACTCCAACAGCAGCTCCCAAACTTGCGACCTCTACCACTAGAAGGACAAGGACAGCAAACAGATTGGCATACCAAACTTTCACGTTCCTTTTCAAGTCACACCCATTCTGACTTGGAACATATTTGGTCTTTCCTTCACTGTCACTGGATCAACATCTTGAAGTTCCCTTCCCAACAGCACTAAGGGTGCATTCACACCACATGGACCGCAGTGGTTCAGAAAAAATGGCTCACTGCCACCTTCTTCAGGGTAATTAGGGAGGGACAATAAATGTCAGCCTTGCAAGTAATGCTCATACCCCATTAAATTTATGGCCTTGATTTGGGTACCCAGACATCTATTTTGAAATTTACAAATTAACTGCAGATACCTGTAGGAACAATAGAGTAGTATCGGTTAGAGATTTTAATTTCTGGCCACCCAGAGTGTAAAAGGCCAGGATGGATGTGGAATTTGTTAAATGTGTCCACAAGAGTTACCTCAATCAATAGGTGGAGGGTCCTACTTGACAGGGTGCAACACTGAACCTCCTCTTAGGAAACGAGATCGGGCAAATGACTGAAGTGTCAGTTGGAGAATACTTTGGGTCCAGTGACCATAACTCTCTTAGTTTTAACATAGCAATGGAAAAAGATAGGTCAGGCCCACAGGTTAAGGTGCTAAACTGGAGCAGGGCTAATTTGGGGCCATTAGACAGGATCTAGCAGAGGTCAACTGTGTGAGTCTGTTTGAAGGAAAAGGAACAAATGGCAAATGGGAGGCTTTTAAAAGATTGAAACAAGAGTCCAGAGATATAATGTCCCTGTTGGGGTGAAGGGAAAAGCTGGCAGGTTTAAGGATCCTGGCTGAGTAGGGATATTGGCACTGTGGTCAGGAAAAAGATGATGGCATACATTGGGTTGAGGCAAATCCCTAGAAGACTATAAAGTGTAGGATCACACTCAAGGGGGAAAATCAGAAGAGCAAAAAGACGGTATGAGATGGATCTGGTAGATAAGGTCAAAGATAATCCCAAGAGGTTCTATAACTACATTAAAGGCAAGAGGGTGGCTAGGGAAAGAATAGGTCCCCTTTAAGATCAACATGGCCATTTGTGTGTGGAGCCACAGGAGATGGGGGAGATTTTTAATGAATATTTCTCCTCAGTATTTACAGAGGAGAGATTCATGGATGCTAAGAAGTAAGGGAAACAAGTGGAGATGTTTTGGACTGTATACACATTACCAGAAAGGAGGTGCTTGCAGCCTTAAAGCACATTAAGGTAGATAAATCCTGATCAAGTCTATCTTCAGATGTTGTAGGAGGCTATGGAAGAAATTGCAGGGACCCTTGCTTCATTTTTAGCACTGGTGAAGTTCCAGAAGACTGGATGGTGGCCAATGCTGTTCCATTGTTTAAGAAAGGTAGCAATGACAAGCCAGGGAACTACAGGCCACTGAGCCAGACATCAGCAGTAGGCACGTTATCAGAGAGGATATTGAGGGGCAGGATAAACCAACATTTGGATAATCAAGGTCTAGTTAGGGATAGCCAGTATGGATTTGTGCATGGAAAGTCATATCTGACAAATCTTCGAGAGTTTTTCGAAGAGATAACCAACAAGATGGATGAGCATAGGGCAGTGCATGTTATCAATACGGACTTTAGTAAGGCCTACGTAAAGGTCCGGCACAGCAGGCTAATCATGAAAGTTAGGACGCATGGGACCTAGGAAAAGCTAGCTAATTCGATTCAAAATTGGCTTGGTGGTAAGAAGCAAAGGGTGATTGCTGGAGGTTGGTTTTTTTGGACTCGACCCTGTGACTAGTGATGTGCCACAGGGGTCAGTGTTGGGACCTTTTTATTTGTTACTTACATAAACGATCTGGATGTGAATGTACAAGGCATGACTAGTAAGTTTGTAGATGATACAAAATTAGAAGGCATCAATGATGGCGAAGGTGGTCGTCAAAAATTACAGAGGGATCTTGATAAGATGGGGAAGTAGGCTGAGGATTGGCAAATGTAATTTGGTATAGTTGAGTGTGAGATGTTGCACTTTGGAAAGTCAAACCAAGGTAGGACTTATAACGTAAAAGATCAGATCCTGAAGAGTGTTGTGGAACAAGGGACCTAGGAGTACAATTACATAGCTCATTGAAAGTGGTGTCATAGGTAGACAGGGTGGTGAAGAAGGCATTTAGCATGCTGGCCTTCATCGGTCAAAACATTGAGTACAGGAGTTGTATATGTTGTTGGTGAGGCTGCACTTGGAGCACTGTGTATAGTTTTGGTCACCCTGTTATAGATTAGACATAGTTAAACTAGAAAGTGCGCAAAGAAGATTTATGAGGATGTTTCCCAGGACTAGTAGGCCTGAGTTACAGGGAGAAGTTGGCCAGGATAGGACTTTATTCCTTGGAACGTAGGAGAATGAGTGACTGGATGTGAGTTTGCTCGCTGAGCTGGAAGGTTCGTTTTCAGACGTTTCGTCACCATTCTAGGTAACATCATCAGTGAGCCTCCGACGAAGCGCTGGTGTTATGTCCCGCTTTCTATTTCTCTGTTTAGGTTTTCTTGGGTTGGTGATGTCATTTCCTGCATTGGTGATGTCATTTCCTGTTCAAACAGGAACTGACATCACCAACCCAAGGAAACCTAAACAGAGAAATAGAAAGCGGGACATAACACCAGCGCTTCGTCGGAGGCTCACTGATGATGTTACCTAGAATGGTGACGAAACGTCTGAAAACGAACCTTCCAGTTCAGCGAGCAAACTCACATCCAGAACCTCAACCTGAGCTACAAATCTTCTCAAAACTCACTAGAATGAGTGACCTTACTGAAGTGTATAAAATCATGAGGAGTATAGATAGGATGAATGCATTTCATCTTTTTCCCAAGGATGGGGAATTGACAACTAGAGGGCATAGGTTTAAGGTGAGAGGGGATAGATTTAAGATGGACCTGAGGGGCAATTTCTTCACACAGAGAGTGGTGCGTATATGGAATAGGCTACCAGAGAAAGTGGTTGAGGCAGGCAGAGTAGCAAAACTTAAAAAGCATTTGGATAGGTACATGGATGGGAAGGGTTGAGAGTGATATGGACCAAATGTGGGCAATTGGAACTAGCTGAGCTCAGCATGGAGCAGTTTGGGCCAAAGGGCCTGTTTCCAAGCTGTATTACTATCTGACTCTAAGATTCTAAATGAGGCAAAACTTGTAAGTAAGGATTTTGAACTGTGAGGGGGAAGAGTGATGGGTTTTTGGAAGAGATTGACAAATGGCAGAATGGGGAGGCACATGACAGCTTAAATTTAAAGCAGAGGAGTGGAAAGCAAGAGATTCAAGGTTTCTCCCTGAAACTCTCTGCCTGTCTTTTCTCGTTTAAGTACACTATTTAAAACTTACCTGTTTGACAAATGTTTTCAATATCTGAACTAATATCGCCAAATGTGGCTCAGTGACATGCTTTATTTATAATGTTACTGTGAACCTTCTTTGAGCATTACAACATTAAAGGTGCTATATAAATGAGCTGTTGTTGCTGTAATGTACTTTAGTAGGATGGAGTAGGCTGCAATATAAATAAAGGGTACAATTTTAAAGAGGGCGCAGGAGCAGGGACCTGAATGTATGTGTGCACAAATATGTGAAGGTGAAAGGGTGGGTTGAGAAAGGGTTTAAAAGGCATAAGGCTTCCTGGGCTTTATAAAGAGAGGCATGGAGTAAAATTGACAAAGGTATAACAAATCTGTATAAAGCCCTGCTTAGATTAAAAATACAGTATTCAAATCAAAGCACCAGAATTAAAAGGAATGTGAGCACTTTAGAGAAGGCTTTGTGAGAAAAGATTTTTGAGAATAACTGTGGGGATGAGGAATTTCAGCTATAAAAGAATGTGGAAGTTGGCATTATCATTTTTGGAGAAGAGTGCCAAGAGATTTGACAGGGGTGTTCAAAATCGAGAAGGAACTAGACAAGTAGGTTCCAATCTATGGATCATGACTTCAACTGGGGTCACGGGAAATAAACTGTCCTGCCCTTTGTATTATTCTGGCAGAAGCAAGCAACCAAACACAAAACAAACTGCCAGCTTTGGCCACTTTGAGAAATTGTGGCAGCTTCGATCATTTGTACTATGAAGTAATTATACATTTCATTACTATGTTGGATGCCCCTGAAGTAGCTTCTCAAAGAGATAGACAGAGACTCAGTAATCCAGTTTTCATTACAGATTTTTACATTTATGTGATGTACTATATCTAAGATTTTGGAGTAGATTTGTAGCTCGGGTTGTGGGTGTTGAAGATGTTGAGGTTGGTTGGCTCGCTGAGCTAGTTTCTTGTATCGCAGACATTTCGTTACCACGCTTGGTAACATTCTCACTGCAGCCTCCGATGAAGCATGTTTTCCCACCTGGAAACTCTGGGGTCCGTTGAGATGGATTGCCTCACTTCCAGTTTTCCTTTGTAGTGGAATGTTTACGGGGGTGGAGTTCAATGTGTTTATTAATAGTAAGCTTCGTGGAGTGCTATGCTTCTAGGAGTTCTCATGCCTGTCTCTGCCTAGCCCGTCCCAGGATCTTGGTGTTGTCCCAGTCAATGTGGTGGTTCTCCTTGTCCATGTGGATCAAGATGAGTGAGTACTGGTAGTGTCTTTTTGTAGCCAGTTAGTGTTCACGCACTCTTGTTGTTAGTTTCCTTCCTGTTTGTCCGATGTAGTGTTTCTCGCAGTCTCTGCAGGAGATCTTGTAGATGACAGTGGTCCTGTCCACGGTGGGCAGAGGTCCCTTAGTTTGGGTGAGCAGTTGTCGTAGGGTTGACACCGGCTTCTATGCCACTCTGATGTCCAGGAGTCATAGGAGTCTCGAGGTGAGTTCCAACGTGTTTCTGATATAGGGTAGTGTGATGGGTGTGTCAGGGCGTGTAGTCTCTTTCTGATGCTGTTTGTGTAGGCATCTTCTGACCCAATTCTTTGAATATCCATCATCCTTAAAACCCTGGAAGAGGTGTTCTTCTTCCTCTTGGCGTAGTTCCGTGTTGCTGCAGTATGTTGTCGCCTTTTTTAATAGTGTTCACATGTAACTTTGTTTGTGCATGTTGGGATGGTTACTGTTGAAGTTCAGTACCTGGTCTGTGTGTGTGGTTTTAGGGTGTACTTTCGGTTGCAATTCTCCATTTGTCTTGCACTCTACCATAAAGCCCAGGAATGGGAGCGGTTTGTTCCTCTCCACCTCTCTGGTGAATTTTATTCTGGTGAGGGTGTTGTTTATACGTTTGTGAGTCTCCTCTAATTTGGTCCGTTTAATGATGATAAAGGAGTCATCTACGTAGCGTATCCAAAGTTTTGGTTGGGTTCGCGGAAGATTACAGATTTTTACATTTATGTGGGAGTAGATTTGTAGCTCAGGTTGTGGGTATTGAAGTTGTTTGGCTTTCCAAGCTGGTCTGTTGTTTCGCAGACATTTCGTTACCATGCTTGGTAACATCCTCAGTGCAGCCTTTGATGAAGCATCGGTGTGTTTTCCCACCTGGTTTTAAAACTCTGGGGTCCGTTGAGATGTACGTTCATAATACATTAACTTTAATAATGATATATAAAAGGTTATTATGCTGCTTTATTTCAGTCTTGTTTTTGTTGGTGTCTGGACTCACTTTAATTTTCAATATTAAAGTAGGTTGATTTGAACATAGCTTGGGAAACACAAATCAGAGTAAATAAGGAGAACCTGCTCTCATTGGCAGAAAGGTCAAGGACTAGAGAAAACCAATTTAAGGCGACCAGCAAAAATGCCAGTGGTGACATGAACATTTCTTTTTCAGCAGATTCCATCGTTAAATACTGGAAGGGAGCATTTTTGAAGGGCAAGCTACTAGAGAAAGGGTTAAGGATTGGGATCAAAGAGGATCGGTACAGACTCAACAGGCCAAATGGTCTGTTTTAGTGGTGCAACATTTGATGATTTTCCTATGATGCATTGCAATTACACTGCCAACCTTTTCTAATGGGTTTTCTATTTTATCAGCTTACATTTTCTGTACTGAAACATTTCTTTAAACTAATTACGCAATCTATTCTAAGTCATATGTGAAGAAATTGAATATTTAATGATAATGAACAATCACAGTCCCTCCAATCTGCTGCAACACAGCTTGATGATTCTTTTTCCACCCATGCTGTTCACACACTACAAGCTGTTGATTGCCTCCATTCCTCTTTAAACAATGGATAGATGCTGACTACCAGTGTCTGCCTCCAGAAATAGAGGTAACAACTCAGTAAACAACCCATAACTAGAAGATATTGCTGCAGTGGGGGCCTGGGCACATACTATCAAATGCAGCCGATTTTAAGCAGATAGTAACAATGTTGTCACAGAACAGAAGAAGCTGGAAATATTCAGTAAGTCAAACAATATCTGTGGAAAGAAATACTGACTTATTGTTTCAGGTTGATGACCTTCCATCAGACCTAAAAAAAACTTAATTCCATGTTAAATCTTACATTTTTTGGCTCAGTGTCCATTTCATTGAGTTTCACAGAGGCTCTCTCCCTGCAAGGCCAAACTCATCTCATTAACTACCTACCTCACCCCAGTGAGCATCCCTCTCACCCAATTCTAGATCCATTTTACCATCTGCCTATCAAAGAAACAAAGAAACCTACAGCACAGGAACAGGCCCTTCGGCCCTCCAAGCCTGTGCCGATCAAGATCCTCTGTCTAACCTGTCATCAATTTTCTAACAGTCTGTGTCCATTTGCTCCCTGCCCATCCGTGTACCTGTCCAAATATATCTTAAAAGACGCTAACGTGTCTGCGTCTACCACCTCCACTGGCAACGTGTTCCAGGCACCCACCACCCTCTGTGTAAAGAACTTTCCTCGCATATCTCCCTTAAACTTTCCTCCTCTCACTTTGAATTCATGACCCCTAGTAATTGAGTCCCCCAATCTGGGAAAAAGCTTTTTGCTATCCACCCTGTCTATACCCCTCATGATTCTGTAGACCTCAATCAGGTCCCCCCTCAATCTCCGTCTTTCTAATGAAAATAATCCTAATCTACTCAACTGCTCTTCATAGCTAGCACCCTCCATACCAGGCAACATCCTGGTGAACCTCCTCTGCACCCTCTCCAAAGCATCCACATCCTTTTGGTAATGTGGCGACCAGAACTGCACACAGTACTCCAAATGTGGCCAAACCAAAGTTCTATACAACTGCAACATGACCTGCCAACTCTTGTGCTCAATACCCCGCCCAATGAAGGAAAGCATGCCCTATGCCTTTTTGACCACCCTATTGACCTGCGTTGCCACCTTCAGGGAACAACGGACCTGAACACCCAGATCTCTCTGTTCATCAATTTTCCCTAGGACTTTTCCATTTACTGTATAGTTCGTCCTTGAATTTGATCTTCCAAAATGCATCACCTCGCATTCGCCCGGATTGAACTCCATCTGCCATTTATCTGCCCAACTCTCCAGTCTATCTATATTCTGCTGTACCAACTCTCCAGTATATCTATATTCTATCCTGTACACCACTCAGCAATATCCTCCTATTCTGGGTGCCTGTGCCATCTTTAAAAGATCGCTCTACGCCCAGACAACTGTTAGCATTCTGAAGTTGCTCTACTCAAAGAATAGTCTTTCTTAAGGTGGCTGTGCAGGGGATATTGGCACCGCGATTCTCCAAGAAGGACCCAGAGGTCTTAATATACAGGGTAGTCCAGAGAAGGCATGTTCTTTTTCCCAGAGGACTGGAAAATGAGGCCACGTCACCAGTCCCTTGCAGCCTTGTCTGAGATTGCCACTCAGGTCAATGTGGTCTCTGCAGTCTCAGAGCAATGGCATGTAGTGCCACAAGGAGATTAATGACCTTTCCCACCTCTGACAGAGCAAGAAACATACTAACAGTTGTGCTCCCCACTTCCATCTCAGTCACTCACTCCCTTTCATTACAGGAGAAACAGCACATACCAGAGCAGAAAGGGCCAGGCTGGGTGTAGGGGCTTCTAACATCAGGCTCCTCACCCATTGTAAGCAGAGAATCCTGTTCCTCGCAGGAGACTGGGGACCTTTCTCGTGGGGATGCTGAGACATCCACGTCCTGCAGGCCAAGTACATATTATTCATCATTCCGCTGTAAGTCTCACAGAAACCCTGTTGTCAGCATCATTCATTGTACATCACACTCAACCATTGGCTATGATGCCTTGTTTCTCATGTCTTGCATGCATCAGCAAGCTTTCTACAGCACCCATGGAGAAACAGGCTACTCCATCAGAAGGCAGCTCCTTAAGTTCTGAGGAAGAGAGTTCAATGGTCTCAGAAGACTTACCAGCAAAACGCCAGCCTGCTGACACTTGGAGAATGCTAGGGGCCAGGTACCTGCTCAGCCCTAGGCAGGAGAGGACTCTGTGGTGTTGACAATGGTGTCCTCATCCACATGTACAGGAAGGAACAAGAGGAACAGACAGGTATGTGGGAAACAGTAACCCTCATTGCCAATGGTTGCAGGAGGGCAGCTACGCAATGGGAACCCAGCTGCCTCAAACACGTCAGGTTGCCTCAACAGTAGCTGCCATGAAGAGTCAGGTACAGCACTCTCAGAGTCCACTGGATACATACGATGCCTGCATTCTATCAGACCAGTCACTGATCGTTAGGACCAAAAGGCATGTGACAGGGGAACGGGGAACCTGGTACTCATTCCAGCTGCCCATTCTTCAAACGGTCATAGGCAGGAGGACCCATACACAGGCTCTTCGTACGTCTCATCTCTAGAGGCGGCTGGCCCAATCATCCCCAACCTGCCTGTCCCCACTCTCTGAATCTTGGAATTTCAAACTGTGGACCAAATCTCCAAGGCCAATGGGCTCCGTTACTGAGGAGCTTCCCTCTACCCCAGCTGTTGTAGCCAGGTCAACATTGACAGCACAGTGGGAAGGAAGGTAAAAAATAAACATTTGAGGACATTTTGGTCACAAGTTAGTGACTATAAAGTATCATGGTTGCATAATTGTTATTGGAGTTGCAACGTTGTCCCTCTCTATTGCCCTGAATGTAATTCTGCAGCATGATGCCTGAATTTATGTCCATACACGATGCATTATGGAAGGATGACTAATAACAAGAGCCCGTTAAACAAGTAGAATCAAGATGCACAAGGCTGATATAGGGCTATGGGTATTGCCCTTTGGTCAACCATCTCTATCGCATTAGGATCACCATGAATTAGGGAGCCTGAAGTCCATGAGTCTACGTGTAATGTTCTTGCACTCGAAAGGGACTTACAGACCTTGCCCTTGCAGGTCAAGACACTTAACTTATCCACTCTGGGTGTGGTTACAGCCCATAGTTTCAATTTCCAGCACAATGGAAGATGACAGTGAACATACTTACAGCAATGGTTTTGAGTCTTCACCTCTACACATTGCTGACGCCCTGAACATTAAGATCCCCTTACTAGTAGCCATTCCAACAAAACCCACAGGCTTTGCACCTCCCCATATCCCGAACTGCCCAGCTATATGAGCCCATCTTCCCACTTCAAACCTTGGCAAAGAGGTGACTGTACCAGCAATGGTCCCTGAAGCCAGGGTGCTCATGACTGTGAATGAACCCTTGGAACATTTCTGAAGGGTGTCTGTCACATAAGCTGCTGACAAATGGGACTGGTGTGACATTGATATGTCACTATGTTGTACAGCAAAATGTATGCCCCCTTGAATGAAATTCCCGACCAGCAAGGCAAGCTGCTTAGTTGTGTGACTGTACTAATTGGCATGGCAAGGCAGGCAAGGAAAAGCAGGGTTACTGAGAGTATCCAAGTGGACACTAAGTGAGGGAGCAAAAAGTCATACAGTATGGAAACAAACCCTTTGGTCTAACCAGTTCGTGCTGAACATATGTCCAAACTAAACTAGTCCCACTTGCTTGTATTTGGCCCGTATCCCTCCAAACATTTCTTATTCACGTACTTATCTAAACGAACTTTAAACGTTGTAACTACTAGCCCTGAGATGTAGCCTGGTCCACTGTATGAGCTGGGTACCTATTCCTGGGTACAAAGTGCCCAGTAGCAGCCTCTCAATCATAGTTGACAGGGTATCCTACAACACACATCTCAACTTCCTAAGCATCTGCAAGTGGATCAGAGAGGTGCCTGAGCATCTTGAAGAGTTGGCAAATATCGAATGGTGTTGTCCATGGACATATTGTGTGGTGAATAACATGGAGATTCTTCACAGCCAGCAGTCAGCTGAAGTTGCCAGAAAATCATTCTGACTTTCCATGTTGAGAATTCCTGGCTTCTTATTTGCCTACCATGGGTGGTAAGATAGAAATCTGTACATTAATTAGGTGAGATATGCAGTTAATAAAGGTCATTAACACATAATAATCCCCAGTAATAGGCAATATGCCACTATGGAGTGAAAGTCTTGCCTTGACATTCAGAACAGAGTTAAAAACATGCAACAAGTCGCTCCCAATTTCACGGGACTTCTTGTGTGATTGTGTCACATTTCTTGCCATAACCCACGTCATTCAGGACCCTACAAGGTTCCACCCGTTATTTCTTTCTCTACTGATATTGGTTGTCCTGTTCAGTATTAATAGATTTTTGTGTTTTTGTTTTGGATTTTCAGCAGCTATAGTACTGTTTCTGTAGCCACCAGAACCCACATTTTAATTCAAAATAAGACACATGCAAACCTGCTACAGATACCTTCCATGTCCCATACCTGCAGGCTTAAAATGCTAGCAATGTATACACGAGTGACAAAGTGATTGGCAGCCACTCGTAGGATGCGCAATGTTAAAAATCAAGCTGTGTTAGCTGAAAATCCTGTGAGTTCTCAATATTCATCATTGGAGGAGCTCTTAAACTTGCCAATCAATCTAAAGGCTGCCTTTCTTTTCATTCTAGTTTGGTTAAATAATTTTTCCAAATGTGTATTATTCTAGATATTTCAGGATAATCAAAACCAGGAAGGGCAGTGCGGTGGCTTAGTGGTTAGCACTACTCAGTGTGCCAGGGTCCCAGGTTCGATTCCATCTTTGGGTACAGTTTTTGTGGAGTAGGTTTGTTCTCCCTGTGTCTGTATGGGTTTTGTCCAGGTGCTCCAATTTCCTCCCATAGTCCAAAGATGTGGAGGTTAGGTGGATTGGCCATACTAATTTGCCTTGTAGTGTCCAGGGATGTGCAGGCTAGGTTGATTAGTATTGGTAAATGTGGAGATATGGTAGGGTTTGAGTGCGATATTGTTTGGAGAGTCAATGTGGACTCAAAAGGCTTGAATGATCTCCTTCCGCACTGTAGGGATTTTATGAGGTAACCTGATTTGTAACACAAGCATTTTCTGAATAGCTTGCAAAATGTGTGATGGCTTATCATGTTGTACAGTAGTTAATAATTCTACAGAGCTAAAAAAAAAGCAGCGCTCACCACTGTAACAAGATCATAATCTTGGCCCCTCAGGTCTCTGGCAGCAATCAATACATTTCTGACCAGCTGAACTTAACAGACTTTGCTCATCTAAGAATTGTTTACTTCACAATATAGCAAGGCTTGAGAACATGTAACATTAGTCAGTCTCTAAACTATGCTATGTCTGACAGATGAGTTGATTTGATTCACCAACCAAAGTGATGAAAATATTGTGTTCCTCAGGACTGGCATCTTATATTGATTTTTACAAACAGCATTTAAAAAAATCTGTAGTCTCAAATTTCTATTTTGCATCATCAGTTTTCCACCTACTCATTCATGCTCTTTGTGCTAATTACAATTTTGTAACAAATATGGCACTGAGCCATCCAACTGCAGGGATACAGACTGACTGCCTAACCTAGAAACAGGATGCAGGAAGGTGTCAAAAGGGCCAGATGGCACAGAAGTGATTAGAGGTCGTAAAGGGTGTTACAAAATATTGAGATGCTAGAAAGTAGAACTAGAAAAGAGAGGAAAGGCTAGAAGATGTAGGGAAAGCCAATGCGAATAAGTGGAAACAAGCTGAAAGTCTGATGAGAGGATGGATGATTCAGTGA
Organism: Stegostoma tigrinum; assembly: GCF_030684315.1. Taxonomy (NCBI): domain Eukaryota; kingdom Metazoa; phylum Chordata; class Chondrichthyes; order Orectolobiformes; family Stegostomatidae; genus Stegostoma; species Stegostoma tigrinum. Next base: position 67,442,044 of record NC_081364.1, on the reverse strand, counting down.
ATAAGAAAGAATTTGGAATGGGTGAGGGGTGAGAGGAACTTATTAGTTTTCTCCTCCCGGTTAAAAATTCTCCAGCAATAAAGCTAATTTCAGGAACACGTAGAATTCTAAACTCAAGTACAACCATTTGCTTCAATTTCCTCCTTTCTCTAATGCCTTATCCTATGTCCAAGCTCACTCTTGGAATCTTGCTAACCTTAACAGGGGCTTTAAGAATCAATATGGTATACTGGTCTCTAATTAACAGTTAAATAAAAACCAAAAGAACTGCGGCTGCTGTAAATCAGAAAAAACAGAAGTTGCTGGAAAAGCTCAGCAGGTCTGGCAGCATCTGAGAAGAAAAATAAAATCAGAGTTATCGTTTTGGGTCCAGTGACCCTTCCTCAGAACTGATGGTAGCTGGGAAAACATTGGTTTATCTGCTGAAAATTAAACATCACATAGCCTGCCAATACACACTACCTATTTTTAGTCACTAACAGTCTCCATTAACAACAATTCACCCGCCCAGCCAGATCGTTATCAACTCTTGTGTCTATCCAACCACTCTTCTCTCTCTTTGGGCTCTATCCTGTCATTTACTCGCTACCCCAGCCCATTCCCTATTTTCTGCATATTAAGCAATACTTCCTCAGCTACCATCAGTTCTAAGGAAGGGTCACTAGGACCAAAATATTTACTGATTTTTTCTTCACTGATATTGCCAGACCTCCTGAGGTTTTCCAGCAACCTCTAATTAACAGTTATCTGTTATCAGTGATCCATTAAATTGGAAAAAAGTGAAAGTGAAAACAGCGATTATGTCCTTTCCAGTTTCATGCAAATTGAATTTTGCGTGTGATTCAGCATTAAATTGTCTTGCTCAAACATTAAATGTGTTACATATTTCTTTCTCAATATTTCCAATCACAAAAATATTACTGAAAACAAATGCAAATGATTGGATTTTTGTCTCCACAGGAGTTGATATTATTCAGCCAAGACTCACAGCAACAATCTCAGAATTTTTGTTCCATCCAACTCACCATGTAATATAAAGTAAAGCTGAGGGGTTTAAAAAAAAGTCCCATATAATCTTATTAAACAGTAACAGTACCTGACCATTTTTCAGACCAACTAATAGGCCTTCTCTTCCTGATGGTCCTCCGATGACTTTAATATAGCGAATAAGTGACTCCATGAGCCATTCTCTCTCCTTCACGCCACTAAATGATAAGCACTGCAATCTCTTTTCCTAAATGGGACATAAAGAAGGCCTTAATAAAGTTGCAAGTGGTTGACCAGAAGTGTCATTAATTTGAAAAGGATTCAATAGAATTTAACTGCGCAAGCCTCAAAGTCTGGATCAAACACAATCGAAGCAGAACAGAACACTAAATAGAAGTCTTAACTTGGGCAAACTTCTTTCCTGGTCCTAGTGGAACCTAGATACAACAGCTCAAACTTCAAATGCCAAATGGTTTAGTTGATACCCAAAACTCTACAAAATGATTTATTTTCAGTTTCTACACTGCTCACAAAATTCTTTGTAAATTTGGACTTTGGAACCAATTCTACTCTAAAAATGCTGCCCTCACAATAAGTTTATGTCACAGAGAGAGCCAACTAGAAGATTTAACCTTTCCTCTCAACTCAGGAATGTGGTGCAGTAAGTGAAAGATCTAAAGAACTAAAGCAGATTCACCTTAAAAATGGGGAACGAGGAGAAATATAAAGTATCTCTTTTGAACTGTGATAAGCAAAAAGGAACTCTCTCCTCAAATTCAAAGACACAAAGTTCACTTCAACTGCTTATTCCATTTTCAAAATGTGGGGATACATAAAACCTTTTCCATTTTCTCTGTCCTGACCTTTACTAGGGCATGATTCCATGGGTCTAATGTTGATCCTTCCACCTTGCCATTAAGAGACACTTCATATTTGAGCACGGACAATGAGTCTCTTATTACACCAAATTTCTTCAGCTCAATTTTGGCTGCCTTTTAAAAATCACTCAAAATGTGGAATTCAATGTGTCACTTTATGTTTCCCAGCTGTGAAACAGATCTGAGAGGTTTTCAGACATGGTAATGTAATTCGGTGTCTAGTAATTGACCCAGTTTAGCTATTAGCCTTCAAGGGCACAGTGCGAACATATTTTCATACCTAGTCTACAGCTATTGACTGACATTTCAACTAGAGAAACAATTTGTAACAACTTTCAGATTTGATCTTGTCATTTGGGAATACAGTGAATATGAAATTACTTCATGTTCCCATATGTTCTGTCAATTATAATTTCTAAATTTTCAGCATTCTAAATTTAATTTTTCAATGCTTGTCCTGTAAAGACAAAGGCCAGTAAATGCATTCTGTGTAGACAGGCACTACACAGGCTTCATCCTGACCGCTTGCTGGGTTAGCTGATTTTAGCTGTGCCAACAGTTCAGCCCATATAATTAACCACTGCAATTGTAAATCGGAGCAATTGGTTAGGACAGGGGTGATGGAAATCAGGCTGGGTGTTCTTTACTGACTGTTTCAGAGACCCTGCCTGGATACTGATCTGTGTTGGCATTTGGTAAGGACAGGGCTGATTTCTGATGCATGCCCAAGGTGATAGCTTGTTAGCATTCATTTTTTCAGACTCACTTGATGGCATGTGAGGGTCACCAGCATTAATGTCATTGCTAGCAGAAAGCTAGCAGAAAACAGAAAGCAAACAGGCTTACAAACAGAAAATATATCACTTCCAGAGCAATCCAAACGTAAGCACAATATAAAAAATTTTTAATTTTGCAATTTCTACTTGTGTATCTGGATCTAGGTAAGGAGTTTCAATGCAGATTAGATTCCCTACAGTGTGGAAACAGGCCCTTCGGCCCAACAAGTCCACACCGCCGCTCGAAGCATCTCCCCCAGACCCATCCCCCTATAACCCACACACCACTGAACACTACGGGCAATTTAGCATGGCCGATTCACCTACCCTGCTCATCTTTGGTCTGTGGGAGGAAACCCACGCAGACACGGGGAGAACGTGCAAACTCCACACAGCCAGTCGCCCGAGACTGGAATTGAACCTGGGTCCCTGGTGCTGTGAGACTGCAGTGCTAACCACTGAGCCACCATGCCGCCCTAAATTTATATTTGTTGTTATTATTATAATATATATTTGTTATATATAACATTGTATATTTGTTATTATTATATTATTTTAGCAATAAGAACATCAGATACATCATAAACATGTGAAGAAAAAGAGCTTGGTATTTTAAAACTAAAGGACAAGTGTATGAGGTTATTAAGAAGCAGATTGCACAGCATGTGTACTGTATCTGGGTGGTGTAAACACAATGTGCCACAGAGTGGTATGACAGAAGTTTTCCACCTGCAGTTCCTCACACAGTGATGCCTTGATTTTGGTTGTTTTGGCTGGCAGGCTGAGGGCAAAGTTGGAGGGCGAAGGTACTCAGAAAGCTTAGGTGCACCCAGTATGTGACTCAAGTAGAATGGAAGGAGTCTGCCTGCCTGTCCCTGGAGTGAATTAAATCTATTATAATAAAACCACTTTCCTTTCCAATCAATCAGCAAGCTTGCATATATGTCTTCCTTATACAGCAGATTCCAAAGTAAGTGATTTACTGTGTAGTCTCTATTTTGGCAAAAGCAGCTGCCAGTCGACCCGCAGCAGCAGTGGCTAAAGCATCAGCAGTGGTCACTTAACATTTATAGTTATTTCTAATCAATCTGTTCACATGTGTTATGAGACACCTCCAAAGCAGATGGGACTTGAACCACTTAAGGGTCTTACAGTGAAACAGCACAGAAACAGATGCTTCAGTCCAACTCGTCTATGCTGACCAGTATCCTAAACTGATCTAGTCACATTTGCCAGCATTTGGCCCAGACCACTCTGAACCCTTCTTGTTCATGTACCCATCCAGATGCCTTTTAAATGTTGTAACTGCGCCCTTCTCCTCCTCTGGCGGCACGTTCCTACATGCATGGCCTGCTGCGTGAAAACACTGACCTTTCGGGCCCTTTCAAATGTTTCTCCTCTCATATCCCTAGTGTGAAAGTTGGCCATTCTACCTATGAAGTCCACACTAACACTCTGAAAAGCATCCCACCCAGACCCATCCCCTGCCGTATAACCCCGCATTTCCCATGCTGAATCCACCTAGCCTGCACATTCCTGAACACTATGGGCGTACTTGGACTGTAGGAGAAACTGGAGCACCCAGAGGAAACTCAGCTGGAAGTAAACCCGACACTATGAAGAAGTAGTGCTAACCACGGAGCCATTGTACCACCCAGCACATGGTCACAGTTAGACTAGTTTTTTATTCCAAAGTTTCACTGCATAGAGGGGTTCAAAGCTATGTCATCAGAAGATTAGTCCAGGGTTCTGAATTACTAATCCAGTGACATTACCACAATGCCACCACCTCCCTGAAAGTTACAGATGATTCTGCTGTTGTCATTCACATTACCTCTAGATCTACATTTTGTTTCAACTATTTCATTACCACTTCTTATTGCCTTGCATGATCATCCTTTTTGACATATAATCATTTCTGCCTACTAGCCCTTAACAGAGCTTCCTTTTTGTTCTTCCCTGCCCTCCTGACTTTCATGCGTCTGCACTTGAGAGAACCCAAATCTCCTATGTTTGCCTTGCCTGCTGAAAGGTCCACAACCTGAAATGGTAAACTGTTTCTCACACCAAAGAAGGGGAGTAATTTCAGCATTTTCTGTTCCTACTTCAAAGTTCTACAGTACTTGAACTTTAAATCAAAGTTCAAGATTTCTACTTGACTATGTCAGACAGTTTGAAACAATGCCTGAAAGTTCTTTATTATTTAAAGATTTTACAGAAAGACGTTCTTTGGAAACGTAGCCAAGTTGAATGTCTACCATAAAGGACAAAAAAACTACATACCGTACATTACACTATAATGAAATTTTCATTAGTCAGCATACCAGGCACAAGATAAGATGCTGTGAGCATACAACTAAAAGGTTGCATTCAAATTTTTTGGTAATCTTTTCCTTTACTCGGTAATGCATGTCAGTATTATCTTCTGAAAAGAGCTCATAAATCAGGATTTTTTCTGGCAGCTGGATTGCTAGTCGGTTCTTATAGATAGCAATCTTCTTCACAAGTTCCCGGCATCTGATCCGCACTAGCAAACGGGAAAAAGTACACGTTAAGTGCAGTGACAGTGCATTATCAAACAGCATGTCCTTGAACTGATTACATTAACTTCTAAATATATCACCAACTGTAATAGCATGGGAAACTGCAGTATCTCAGTTATAGTTACTGACACCTTTGTTTGAGAACTCACCTTTCTGTTCTGTGATGAGATGCTGTACAATGACATCTGTCATGCTGTCCCTATAAGCATAGCGGTCCTTGTATAGTCCATGCACTGTGCTAAAAATTATTTGATAGAAGGCGATTGTACCATCTTGACAACCTACAACCTTGGAAGAAGAACATAGAACCATTTGCACTTGCTCATTATTCACACTGTATTAATGCAAAGAAACAAGGTGATATGTAACCCGCTTTAGTAATAGTTGAACCACAATCCAATGGCTGAATAGATCCGAGAGACTGAATGACCTGCTCCTGATTCTTTGAAATGCAAACAATTGAAATTTCATTTCAATACACCTAGAATTATGTCAGAAGTTCATTTTTCATCATTACTGTGGCTATACACTCATTGGGACAGTATTGAAAACAGATGAAAGGTGCCCCCAAGTGGTTCAACATGTGAGTGCATTCACTTCACAAGCTAAACAAAAAAAAACTGCAAAGTCATTCACCTCTGCCTAAATATGTATTCAACATAAATAACTGCATAAATTGAAACTTTGATAATTATTACATTTGGATTAGTGACAAGTCTATTTTCCACAAATCAAATACAATGAGTCAGAAATTTGAGCATGGTCATATTTGACAGGTGCAGAGTAGTAGGCCTGAGGCTCATGGTGCTCTTGATTTTGGGCTTCAGACCTCATTTTTACTGAGCTATGGACAGTCAGAAGATTATCCAGCAAAATATGTTCAAAGATCAGTTCACTTTTGTAGTGATTGTAATGAGGTCAGTCAGGTGGAACTCTTGAAATATGAGTTCCCTTATTGGCGCTATTAACCTGGTCCAATCAAGGAGCCTTGACTGACAGATATAAACAGGAGTGGCAAAGGTTCTGTTCATTCTGAAAGCTGACTCTGAAGAAGTGAAGAAACAGCTGCTAAGGTATTGGCGCACTACGATCCCAGGCGAGATCCGGTATTGATAATGCAATGCCTCCCCATATAGTATCAGGGTAGTATTAGCTCATAGGTGGCCCAATGAAGAAACGACCAACAGGACTTTGGCTAATGTGAAGTGTAAACATAAAATACAGAACAGGACAGCACAGTATAGGCCCTTTAGCCCACAATGTCGTGCCCACCTATTATCCAACTCTAAGATCAAACTAACCTGCATACTGTTCATTTTACTAACAGAACATGGAACAGAACAGCACAAATATGCCTGGATATAACAGGAAGTCGTGGCAGTCATATTTGAAGTCAGGAAGTTCCACCAGTACCTTTGCAGACATAAATTTGTAATATTAAACAGACCATAAACCCCTGCTAGGTCTACTTAAGAGGAACAAACAGTGCTGTCCATAGTTTCAGATAATATTAGAGCCCACTGCTGAATTCAAAGTACATATAATCACAAGTTGGAATACCATCCCAGAAGCCAAGTAGCAAATGCAGATGCTTTGAGCTGTCTCCCACTGGCAGACACACTATCAATGATGCTGCCACTGGAAGAGTCCATAATGGTTTTAAATTTTCAGGACACACTTCCAGTCAGAGCTGGCAATATCAGACTTTGGAGGCAGAAAGAATCAGTCCTAGCAAAAAAACTGAAACAGGAGGTGGTGATGGGGAAACCAAAGGGCCATCATAACCAGAAATGAAACCTTCTTGGACTCGGAAAGGCCAGATCACGGTACAGGATGGCATATTACAGGGAGCAAGAGTGATTATCTTAAGCAAAAGTTGCCGCCGGACACTGACTAAATTCCACCGGGGTTTCCAAAATGAAGATGTTGGCAAGATGTATACCTGTTGGCCAGGACTGGATGCAGACACAGCCGCATTGATGGGGCAATGCCCAGAGTGCCAACAAGCACAAAAATTAATGCCAGCAACTGCCCCACATTCATGAGAATGCGACTACAGTCATAACTCTGGCAGAGTTACTAATGGGATGAAAACTCTGCACCAGGTCAAAGTTGATCTTCTTGGATGTGGGATGGGGATGGTGAAATGGCATCAAGAATGCCAATGCTTGACACAACAGTCTCTAAGCAAGAGAGACAGAGTTTGGTGCTGAAACCACGGATTTGGCCCTGCATGGGTAAGAAGCATGGTCGACACGAGGTCTGGTCCTGTGACATACAAAGTTCAAGTAAGTGAAGTGGTCCTGAACAAGGACATGAAAGCTGCTAACTTGGAAACAGGGCAGGACAAAAACATACCCAGAAACTCAGAACAGCCAGAAAGGGTATCAGAACCCATTGGTTCTCCCCTTACATCGGAAATGGACATAGCAGATGTCGCAGCCTCGATGCCTTTTACCACCTGAAGAAGACGATGAATTTCTTCCGAGACAGTCCAGGCACAGGAGACAGGCTGTGGTCTAGTATGCTTCGACCGTATCCAAGGCTGAGTCAGAGGAACCAGACTCAATGTGAAAACGCCCTAGGTGTGGGTACGATAAAAAGAACAGGCCTACGTCCCCAGACTGGGTTGGGGTGGGGGGGGGGGAGATGAAGTGATTGTAACAAGATCAGGCAGGTTGATCTCATAGAATAGGAGTTCCTTCACTGGGGTCATTAATCAGGTCCAATCAGGGATCCTGGCTGACAGATAAAGACAAGAGTGCCAGAGGTGGTGTTCATTCTGACAGCTGGCTCTGCGAAAGCTGGACTAATGTCAAATACTATGCAAGTGCAAATAAATGGTAATTTGGTGACAGGATATGCCTCTGTGGTGTTGTTTCAGCTATAACATTAGAAAATTGCGAAAATGCAGCAATTAGGCTGTGGGTGCAGGGTGAGGGGAGACTGCAGCTGTCATCAGGTGAGAAGATGACAGTGGCTAAAGATGGAGGTAAGCAATGATGATCAGCAATAGCCCACATTCTTTTAATGTGGGGTCAAGAAGCAGCAATACTGTTACCATGTTCAAAATAAACATGGTTGTAAAACCTGCCTCATTCATTCCCTCCTTCCACAATTCTTTTAAAGACCAAATATTAGGCTCCATATAGCCTCATTTTCTTGTACATAGCCGACAGCACCTGCTTGTGGGAAAGCCATTCTTACATCCAAGGCCTCAAGTTGGGTATTAGGCTTCTGACTTGGAAATGCAAAGAGACAAAAAACTTGTTCCAGATGTGGCCCATGCAAGAGGAAAATCATGGATTATGAACTCACAATGAGTAATGTCTTCCTGACCTCCATATTAGAAGTTTTTTCAAGGCCACTGAGACAATATAAAATTGGTGTTGCTCAGTGCAGTTTCTAAGCCCTAAGCAACTGGATGAACTTGAAAATAAAAACAATGGTTTGAATTAATAAGGTAGTTAAAGCAAAGATTTTGGCTGTAGTCTTCAATCCATGACTCACCCAGAATATACCACCATATTGAGAAATAGATGATGTCAAGAATATTGCTGGACAAATCAAACTAAATATTTAGTACTGTTATTATGACAGAATATTGACAGGATTGGGGGGTTTATAAACGATGCTTACAGACTGTATTTAGCAAAGATGAACTGATAAAAATCTTACAACATAATTGGAGTCTGGCTTCACTTTGCAGGTCCACACCCAGGATTGCTGTTCCCCAATGCTACCAAGACGAACTCCATCCTTTGTGTACAAAGAGACCTGTTTATCGGAGCCTCCCATCACAATATATTCTCCTTTAGAGAAGTAACTGACACAACAGGGGTCAAAGTTCAGTGGCCTGTCTTTTCCAATCTAGAATGGAGATAAATTCAAATTGTATCAAAAAATGCCATTAATTCCACTAGGTTCAGCTTTTCAATTGTAAAGAACTTAAAACAAACAGGGGAACAATATTTCAAGTGTAAATAATCAGCTCAACCATGATAAGAATTTCAAATAACTGAAGTTGTGTAAATTTAAAATAAAATACCCCAACAGTTCAAAACCACTGATGAAAATTACCTTTATCAGAACCAGTTTGCAAAAATTAGGTAGTACAAGTTAAAGTTCTGCGTTACAATAACCTTGCAATGATCCTGTCCATTATATTAGCAAAACGTTACTTGAATATTGCCAACAGGAAAGACATGTTGCCAAAAGGTATTCTTCAGAACAAATAGGAGCTTGTCAAATGTTAAACCACCACCAACAAACTATTGCAGAGACAAAGGGTGGTTTTTGTAGTGATAGTTTAAAATTGGTTATTCTTATGTTTTTCCTGATGAATGTACAATGAAAAGATGAATTGCACTTTCCAATGCCAATATGTAATTCTCAATGAACAGCTCTGTGCAATCACAATCTTTCACGACTTTAGGACATCCCAAAGTAAATTACAGCCAAAGTAGTACTTTGAAGTGTGAAGTGTGGACAAATGGCATTTACCATGAAATGAAATATTTTTGTTCAGTCATATGGCAAGAACATCATTAGCAAGTCCAACAGTTACTGGGCATCACTAACTGCTCTCAAGATGGTGATGTTGAGCTTTATGAACTTCTGCAGTTAAAGTGGTGAAGTACCCTAACTGTGAGATAAAGAGATCCATGATTTTGATAGAGGAGTAAGAAAGCTTCCAAAAATGTTGGTGTTGGTCCCATGCAACTGCTGTTCCTAATCTTCTCATTGATAATGGTACCAGGTTTTCCAGATGATGTCAAAGAAGCCGTTAAGTATTATTGTAGTACACCTTACCAATGATGCACACTACAACTACACTGTACTAACAGCGAGGGGAACGAATGCTTAAGGTACGGATGGGAAACTGATCAAGTGTTGTTGAAAGTGCACTCATCCAGGGAACACACCTTAAATGGTCTTGACTTGTCTGTTGCAGATATTTTCTTGAATTGAGTCAATGTGTAACTTCCAATTTTCCCTTCAGTCACAGCATTTATGTAATTGGTCAGTTAAACATCCCACTCCTGATATTACAATTGAGGAAAGGTCAGTATGATAAAGCTGAAGACGGTTGAGCCTAGAATATTACCCTGAGGAACTCCTGCAGATGTGTGCTCTGACAGAGTTGATTAGTCACCAATTCAAACAATTTCTTTTATGCTAGGTATGACTCCAACAAAGGTTGGGCTTTTTCACCAGATTCTCATTCACTTCCAATTTTGCTCCATGCTGCCACGCTGGATGAAAAGTTGCCTATCATAGACAGCTACACATCCTGAACTCTGGAATTCAGCAATTCTTTTCCAAATTTGGGCCAAGGTTTGGGCCACAATGATTCGGAGTGCCTTGGTTTTCAATGTCTAGGCTGTTGATGAATAAGTGCTGTTTGACAGCACTGGATTGTGCTTTCCAACCCTTTGCTTACAATTGAGATTAGGCTGATGGATGCTAATCAGCAATATTGGATTTATCCTAGTTTTTTGTGAACAAGTCATTTTCCCATTTGTCAGGCAGAGAGAGCTGTAGGTACACTGGAACAACTTAGCTGAAAGCGTGACAATCGCTTGAGCACACAAATAATTCAGCATGGCACCCAGGGTATGGTCACAATCATATTTTTTACATTGCCATTGTACTGAGCTCCTCCTCAATATCACGTGGATTGCACTGAATATTGCAACAATAAGTTACTTGTTTGACATACTTAGGTATGGCTGGGGCTGTTTCCAACATGCTGTTCAATTCAGAGGAGGGAAAAAACAGAGCCCGAAATGTCAGCCTTCCTGCTCCTACGATGCTGCTTGGCCTGCTGTGTTCATCCAGCTCTACACCTTGTTATCTCAGATTCTCCAACATATGCAGTTCCTATTATCTTTAATGTCAACTCTGCTGTTTCCTTCACATATGCTGCCAGACCTGCTGAGCATTTCCAGCAACTTTGTTTTTGTTCCTGATTTACAGCATCCACGGTTCTTTCAGTTTTTATTCTGTTCAATTCAGTGGCCCCTCTACTTTCTCCATGCTGCACTGGACCAGATTATTGTACTGTGCAGGTTCTTTAAGACTGATAGGCACATTCACATCAGGAAAGAACTATTGCTTGTTTGCAATCTTTTGGTTCTCTCTGGTGCACATTCAGGATTATGGCATGCCCACACATCAACACAGTTTAGAGGGAACATTGCTCCTCATTTAAAAGTGTTAATGCTTGTCAAACCATGTTAAAATTAGGGATGTGTATTCCATCAGGTCATATGGTGGAATACAATTATGTCTCTGTTGATAGCCTCTTACAAATGCCTAGTTTTGAATTGCTAGATCTAATTTGAATCATTCCTATTTCAGAAGGTCATAATGCTACACAATAGAGGGTATTCTCCGTGTAAATATGAATTGACCTCCACAAAGACAGTGTAGAAATAAACTGCTGAGTTCGGCTAAAGTAGGATCCCACCTTTCTGCAATGTCGGCTCGAACTGCCACAACGTGATTCAACACATTTGGCTTTCAGAAATTAACTAGCTGAATCAATGCTGGTGCTTTTTCTGATGGACATTGATGTTTTGCCATGCTGAGTATGTGACATTGTTTGACCTGGTGCCATGAGACCACACAGGGTCTGGAGACTACATTGAGTTTACCTAGGTGCACTGTTCCTGCTAATTGTATACCACTGTGTTGCTACCTTGTGAGCTTCAGCTTTCTGGGTGGGAATAGTCAATTGGATGTCCTGGTTGTGACATTAAACTTGTGGGAAATGAGCCTCTTATGGCTTGCCAGGAAAACAGAAGCTATCTATCTGCCGCTTACTTTGTGAAAATGCCATCCTAAGCAATAGCCTGCTTCTTTTTGTAACCGCTTGCCTTAGTTGCTCAAACTTATCACCAAAATTAAGAGTACTATAACAACTGTAACTGTCCCTTTAATGTCATTTTAAAGTCTAATCCCTGCTCATCTCTATTGTAACAAAGATGAACTTTCTAAGTTTCATTATTTCAAGTTTGAACTTCCAGCAAGATAAGAATTTTATATTTTTAATTAATTTTGCTCTCTCAAATCTCTCTGTATCCATTCTTTTTCCTTTCACTCCTTTCATTTCTATTTCAGAAGATGATGTTATATTAAAAGTGAATGTTTCTTTATTTCTTTGCCAATTATTAAATATGATTAATTAAGGGCATCCCGTTTGATTGCCCACTTTACTTTAGCCTGAAATGCCCTGTTTCCACCACTGTCATCAATTCACATTTTCCACAAATTGGGCCATGATTCTCGTTTTGAGCTGCTGGTGCATGATACCTTTAACTAATAGCAGACCATTAGATTTACTTATTCTTTCATGGGAAGTAGATGTCAACTGGCAAGCTCCCCTTTGTTGCCTATCCATAAATGCACCTGAAGTGAGTGACCTACCATGTTTATTTCAGATGGTAGTTAAGAGTCAACCTTGCTACTGTAGGTCTGGTGTCAGACAAGTAAGAATAAATTTGCACACCCAAAAGGACACAACTGAACCAGATGTGTTTTTTACAACAACTGAAGATATGCTTAGAGGCTGGTTTTAATTTTTATTAATAGGATAAAAATTTCATTATTTGTATTAAATTCTACAAACTTCTTTGGTGGCATTTGAATCCATGTCTGAACCCAAGTCCTCATTGCATGAGCATGGGCCTCTGGATTACTAGTCCAATGACATTACCACAACACCACCTTCTCCTAAACCCCTATTATTTCAAGAAACCAGATGAACCCTTAATCCTTAACATTATAAAAGAATAAAAACAAAGTTTCTGGAAAAGCTCAGCAGGTCTGGCAGCATCTGTGAAGGAGAAAACAGAGTTAACGTTTCGGGTCTGGTGATCCTTTCTCAGAACTTATAAAAGAATACTTTGTGTTTGAGATCATTCTAACATTTTCGATCACACGCTTGTGTTTGTGAAAGTGCATTTGGGCCCTGGCCTACAAATGGGATAAGATCCTTCAGCCTTCACCCAATGTCTGCAAGTACATCCTCGTCAGACAGTAACTAGAATTATAGATCTCACGTGCCTTCCCTCCTTTGCCTCTGTCTCCTCCAGCAAAGGAGAGAAGATATGAATTTTTCAAATCCTATTGCTGCCCCACTGAGATCAATACATTAGAAAGAACCCAGAATCTACCAGGGGTTTCATTTAGCAGTGAACTATTCAGGGCATGTTCAACTTCCTGGATTTTACTGATGAATGCTTGGTTGATTGCTGTGTCCCCACACAAGCCAAGGTTACCATGAAGGTCTCTCCTTCTCAATCTCTTGCATTGCCTGAGGTATGATAACCTTCAGGTTAAATCCCTGCCAGGCCTCTCTTTCTAATGAGAGAGCAGCCCTATGGTTTGGTAAGACTATGACGGCTTGACTTGACACCTTTACTAGGCTCCTTAATTTAATTGATCATCTAATGTGTATGTTCATCACCATTTAATTTGAATCAATGTTACTTTCTGAATCGTAAAGAAACCTGTACATCTGTATTTAAGTCAGCAAGGTGTGACATAGGAACTGTGACAAGAGGGACAAAGTTTGCATGCATTATTTTTCTTAAACAATGTGCACAACTTCCAAAACAGAATTATTCATGATACTTCTCTACAGTATGCCTTCAGAAATGCTTCCCAGACGTACCTGTTTCCCACTCAGTTGGTAAAAGGAAAGTCGCTGCCCCCAGTCTGCCACAGCTAAGATATCGGTGTGCTCATCTCTTTGTAAATCAAAAATCAGAAGAAACTCATTAATATCCATTTACACAGGATCGAGTCATTCTGTGACCACTTGCCTCAGTTACTGAAACACAAAAACCATTATTGTTTAGCTCCTCCTTAAAGGCAACAAACTTAAACTTCAGGTGACATAGGAAAGAAGTTTGAATGTTTTTGAATGTTTAAATCTGACATACTCTTGCATATTGTGAGGCGAATACAGTATTAGTAGGAACTGCCGATGCTGGAGAATCTGTGGGCATGTGGAATGCACTGCTGGCAGTGATATTGGAGTGAGATACTTTCGAGACTTTGAAGCGACCCTTGGATAGGCCCATAGAGGATAGTAAAAAGTACAGCGTGCAGGATAGATTGATCTTAGTGGGATAATAGCTCGGCACAACATGGTGGGCCACAAGGCCTGTACTGTGCTGTACTGTTCTATGTTCTATGTTCTATAACATGGTGTGAAGTTGGATGAACATAGCAGAGTCTCCCTATTTATTTCAGAATTCCCTTGTCCTCCCCCATTTCTGAAGAATGGTCTCGACTTGAAGCATCAAACTTTCCTGCTCTTCTGATGCTGCCTGACCTGCTGTGTGCATCCAGCTTCACACTGTTATCTTGAATACAGAATTTGACTGTTATTGATGGGAAGACATTAATTTGACTTCTATGGAGGAGATATTCACTATAACCATTTTGCAGTATTTCTTAAGAGAGCTGGGAAACATTAGATACAAGGTTGCACCTTTCCCAATGTAGCCACTGTCAGGGTGTACAATGGACAAATTGAAGCACTGTGAATATTAAAAAAAGGGGTTCACATGTGAACTTTCTTTCTTTTACAAACTGTCTTAAGAGATAGTTGTCATTCTCTACTGATATTATCTAAAGTTGGAAAGATAGCATATCAAATGCCCTCAATTCAGTTACATCGCATACTAATGGACTGCAGTTCTCCCTGCTTTGCATAAACATTTACAATCTCAAAACAGCACCACCATTGCACAAATTAGTATTTTCTCATTATTAATGTGATTCACTATGATGGAGTTTAAACTTCCTGCTTCGTGCTGATTAGTTTTGAATTCTGGATTTTATTTTCTTCTGACAAATTGTGTAATTGAATCATACATTTCGTTGAGACTGTCCAAATACAATTTCATATTCTCTAATAGCCAGGAGGTAAAGACTTTCATCTCATTCATCTGGAATAGACTTAAAAAATGAGATCCTTGTCATCCAAAGGCATTTCTGGTAATTTGCATAATCTACAAAGGATTTTATTTTTGCTATCTATAATTCACATCAAACTTGGTATCACTGCAATTAATAAACACAGTGATTTCATCAATCTACTTTATTGATCTTTGAATGTGAACCATCTCAAAATCTTGAAAAACGTTTGCTCCAATTCACTGAAGTGCATTTCCTGACTTACTTGGATGGATTCCAGCAAATTGACCAGATTGGGGCAGCACCAGGTCGCTCAATTCTCACTTTCTCTTCTCCGCTCTTACTTCGAATACTGACAATACCACTAAACAGGCTAATGGCCAGGTACTGACCATCGTTTGTCCAACTAGTGAAGAAGCAGAAACAAGAACAGGCTTAGAAAGCAGTTACAAGGGGACAAAGTTAGTAACGGCATTTTAAGTCTGCTGTTACTGAATTTTGAAGGTGGTTTCTTTCTTCTCTTGAAGGCATTGATCCCCTTCTGGGTTATGCTACCTTGTACAATTGCAGTAAGACTTCCACAATCTTGCATTCCAATGTTATGGAAATAAGGGCTTTCCTGATTACTTGCTGCAACTGTGTGCTTGCTTTCTGTGTTTCATGCACAAGTTCCTTTGTTTTGCGGCTTTCTGCAGTTTTTTTGCTCCATTTAAATAACTCTAACTATTTTTCTTCCTTCCAAAATGAACAACCTGCAAGCACTGCTTCAAGTGACATGCGATCTTGACTTACAATTATTGTTCTATCCTTCACTGTCTGGGGCCAAAATTCTGGAACTTTCTCTCTAACAGCACCGTGAATGTACCAACACAACAAGGACTGCAGCAGCTCAAGAAGGCACCACCTCCATCAGATCATTTATAGATGGCCAAAAAAATGCTGGCCTTTTGAAAAATGGTCACATCCCATGACTAAAAAAAAAGTATGACTGAATAGATTTTTGTAACACTTGCAGTAATTCCCATGTTCTAGCCAAAGGTTTCCTGATTAACATTGGTATTCCATTATACAAGTATTGTGTTGAAAAGGTTCAAGCAAACGTCATCTTTAAATGTGATACATTTTCTCAATGGTGGAATGGGAAGGTGAAAAATCCTGAAAATAGAATGGATGACAACATCCAAACTCTATTATTTTCTTGTGTAGGTCCTAGTGAGATCCATTCTAAAACCGAAGCTAATTTTTGCTGAATAATTCTCCAATGGTCCTGGAATAAATTTGCCTCATTAGAAGTTCCAGAACCCTACATACTGTAATTTGTAGCATGCCAATCCAATGGGACTATGACATCTATACTTCTGATTTCAGCCAACTTAAGAAGCTAGGAAATTTATTTAAAATGTGGATGTATGTTAAATGACCACGTGTGCTAGTCATCATGTTCCTAACGGTTCTATCTACTAATGTATTTAAATATTTTTGAATCACCCTGACATAAACATTTCCTTTAGAAATGGTGACTGTGGCAAAGATATTGCACAGTATGATACATTTGTGATTCTCTTTACAGATGCACAGACTAATCCTTCAGTCCATAATGAGGAAAACTGTCCAGAATAATCAAATTGCATGGTGGATCTGTGGTGTTTAAATGGAATTGTGCCAAAGGTGGTTCAGACACCCACTTTGCAATTTACAATCCTGAAGCTCAAACAGATTACAATCAGCCTTGGGAACATGTTTAATACCAAAGGTAACAATAAAAGTATCAGCAAAGACTGGATTACCTGCAGCAGGTGATTTTGCTGTTGACTTTGTGCTTGGAGACAGATTTCTGCTCTGGTGACCACAAACCTGCATTTAATTTTAAATAGAGGCAAAAGGAAATTAAATTCAAAATTCTTACAAATTCAAACCAAATTAATTCAGCCATATTTTTAGGTCAAATGCTTGTCACTAATCTTCCTGAGGTACTTCTTTTAAAAGAACGGCCTGGCAAACAGCAAGGAAGACAATGAGAGATTTCAAAAAGGGACAAGCACATTAGTGGAAAAGTCAGACAAGTGTTAGATGTAATTTAGTATCAAAAAGCATAAAGGAACAAACTTTGGAAGGGAAATCTGAGAATGGGAGTATACAGTAAATAGGACGACACTGAGAATGTCAACTAACTTAAAATGAATTGGTCTGAAAATGTAGATAAAGGGTGTAAAGTCATCAAATTCCTATAATTTATGCAGGAGTCCTTTCTCACTCAGCATGTAAGAACCCAACTGACAGTTTGTTACTATTTCAGAAATGCAGAATGCACCAAAGCAAACAGAGGAATAAAATTACGGGAATATCTTGGCCAGAGTGACCATAACATAACATAACTAAAATAACTCCAGAGAGGCCAGTTTCCATCACCGAGTCACCCTTTAATTAATGTGGAAAGTCCCTGACACCGAACCAGCTCCCTCAAAATGGAGAAATGCCTATTTTGACAGTCTGAAACTAGACCTTGGAGAAACAAAATTGAAACTGGGAAACAACAGTATTCAGAATCATTTAAAACAGTTTATAAAGCAGAACAGCTATGCTTACAAAGGGTCATTATACTCAAAATGTTAACTCTTATTACTCTCTCCACAGATTATGCTAGACCTGCTGAGTTTCTCCAGCACTATTTTTCAGATTGCCAGTAGCTGCACTTCCTTATTTTACAAAGAAATGTCAATTTGGTTTAAATTGATTTTATAAAGGTGGGGAGCTAGTCATCAATGGGTTGGGAGTTTTATGGGGAGTGGCTAACTGAAATAACGCCCAAAGTAAAAGTATGGATTTGAAATTTGTTTAAATACGGTTATCTTTTAGCAATAAAAGATCCAACACCTGTCAGCCACATACAAGGCACAAGTCAGGAAATACTACCCACATACCTACTCCAACAACACTCAAAAAGCTTGACACCATCTAAAACAAAGTAACTCACTTGATTGGTACCAAATCCATAAATATTCACACCCGCCGCCCATACTCAGTAGCGACAGTGTGTATCATCAACAAGATACACTGCAGGAATTCACCAAGGCTCTTTAGACAGCATTCTCCAAATCCATCATCTGCAAGTTCCCCTCCAAGCCACTCAACATCCTGATTTGGAAACATTTCACCAGTTACTAGGTCAAAATCCTAAAACTCTTTCCCAAACAGACTGGGGGTATACCTATAACATGTGCCTGCAACAGTTCAACAGGTCACTTTCATCTCAAGAGCAAATAGGGATGGGCAATAAATGCTGGCCCAGTCAGAGAAACCTATATTCTCATGCTGCTTGGCCTGCTGTGTTCATCCAGCCCCACACTTTGTTATCAAAGAAAATATCTACCTTGATTATTTATGTTAATTTTGTCCACTCACTCCTGATTAGTCAAATTGCTATTTCTAACAGAAAACTTATATAAAAGGTAAAGTAAATCATGAACAAATAATAAAAACACAAATGTAACAATTTTCTAAGTTTTTAAAAACATTAAAAGATCAACTTACCAAAGTCACTGGAAGAACAGGAAGCCAGTTGATGTGTGACTGGATTGTATGCAATGCACTGAATGGAATCATTATGTCTGCAAACAATAAACTCAGTTATTGCCAAGTTAAATGATAGACCTCAGGGTCTTCTCCAATTCCGATGAACATGAAACAAGTGCCTCTGAGTTTCTGTGTATTTCCAGTTTCTATTACGGTAAGCTGGGAGTTTTGCTGTCTATAGTTCCACTGTAGGCGTAATGCACAAAATCACATAGTTTCAACATACAACTTATTACTACCTCTGATCTGTAGGTGGATGAAAATACTGTTCGTGTGTTGTCTATAAACAATGCACCTCAATAGCTAATGGCCATTTATCTATGTAATATGGTACACCAACAATGTACAGCCCAAGGAAGAACTGTCTAGTTTTTGATGCAGATGGGAGGTCCAGATACAGATCCTGTAATTTCTGAAAGGATCTGTTAACACTGAAAGAGTGGGTAATTTTTCTTTAGAATGTTCTGGATTATCTCAGGTACTGTGGAACATTTGTCACCACTGCCAAAACAGGAGTAGAGTTTCAAAGGGGGTTATTAGATGAGAATTGATCTGAAGCCTCCTCAATGTGATTAAGTTCTTCATAAAAGTATTCATATACTCAGCATTTTAGTTGTTGAACGACAACCAGCTAAAAGAAATCTTCAAGATGTTGAATTAACACAGATGTGACACAGGCATGCACTGTAGTTAGTTCAAGCCAATATTTCTACCTCAATCAACTAAGCAAAAAAAAAATACAGTCACTAATGGTTTTACAGATTGAGGAATCTTCTGCATGCAAATGGACTTTTGTGGTTCCTAAATTACCACAATGACTAACTTCAAAGTACTCCACAGGGTGTAAAATGCTTTGAGGCATCCAGTGTTTATCAAGAGCACTAAATAGTCATTTTTCAAGCACGTACCATGCCCAGAAGCAGAGGGGAGAGGTGACATTGTGATAATGTCACCAGGCAAGTAATCTAGAGACTTGGGTTATAATGTTCTAGTGACCAGAGCCACTAGTGAAATTTAAATTCAACTCGGAAAATCTGGAATGTAAAAAGTTAGGGTCAGTAATGGTGACCATGAAACTATTGTTGATTATTCTGAAAACCAATATGATTGCTATACTCCTTTAGGGTAGGAAACATGCTGTCCTTACTTGCACTTTTATGTGCTAGTTTGACATAATTCAGTGTCTTGTTAGGATGTTTCAGAGAATGCTTAAAATCAATACATCTGAATTCATGAATAGACCAGACCAGGGAAGTATGGCAGATTTCCCTTCCCAAAAGACATTACTAAACTCGTAATGGATTTTCAATAACTTCCCTATAGTTTCACATCATCACGATTGAAACTGGATTTTATTGCAATTTATTTAATTAACTGAATTCAAATCCTCCAGCTGCTGTGGGATTTAAACTTATGTCTTCAGATCATTAATCCAGAACTCTGGACTATGATAACCACCATGCTAATTTACCCACTGATTCTTTACTCGTTGTTTCCCTCCAACTTTGGTTCTATAAGACTGGGGTCACTGCACGTTGGACAGTTTCAGTCAGAGCCTGTCAATTGTTTTGGTCTTTCACTTTCTACCCCAATTTCCCCTGAACCGGTCAGCAACACTGAGGGAAAGATAGTGACAACTTTTTTTTTAATGTTTATTTTTATAGAAAGATCCAATAGTTGCATTAATGACATCAGCTTTTAAATTATAATCTGCTTTTCACTTGGATATAAAAGTCTTCACAAGGGTTTTACCAGGGTCAGTTTAGGAGAAAAATAAATAAGAAAAACTCACGTGTATTTCAAGATGCCTTCCAGTTTTGAAGTCCAGATTATAATACTCTTGTCAGTGGAACCCGATGCAAATCGTTTACCTGAGATGAAAGGTTGCAGATTCAAATTCATGCCTAACATGGTGTCACCATGGGGAGTGGAGGTAGCCCAATTTATTAGCACATATGTTCATAAGTGGGTTCCTCATACAAGCCATATGATATCACAAATTAGCATGAGCAAATCTGCCAAAAGGTAGAATTGCAGGATTTACAAAACCTTGCATTGCAGGTTTGGGAATAGTGTCATACTACTTCTTGTGGTAATTTGCACAGAATGCAGGTGCTTTATAAGTGAGTTAACTATCTAAAATCAGGCATGAAAATGAAACATTATGGGAAGGAAACTCAACAAAAATCAAAATCAAATCAAAATAATTGTCAGACCTGAATCAGGGTGAAACTGTGGCTGTGCTGGGAATGTCAGAATGTAAATGACAATAAGGAGTGGCAGCTTCTGAAACACCTGTTTAGCCACACAATGATGCATTACAATTGGCCTCAAGCAAAGGAAAAAATACGTGGAGGGCCCTGAGAACGATCCTTACCCATTTAATAGAAAGTGCATGGCTGCATTTCGAACAAGACCAGGAGCAGATTTAGTTTCAGAGTCCCAAATGGCTGAAACGTCTGCTAACATACTGGTCAGATTCACTCTTGGTACAATTGGAATGTCTGAGACTGAGAGGTGACCTTATAGAGGTTTACAAAATCATGAGGGGAATGGATATGTTAAACAAGGTCTTTTTCTGGGAGGGGGGGGAATGGGAAGGCAAAACTACAGGGCGCATGTTTAAGGTGAGAGGGGAAAGATTTTAAAGGGACCTAAGGACAACATTTTCACGCAGAGAATAGTGCACGTATGGAATGAGCTGCAGATGAAGTGGTGGAGGCTGGTACAATTACAACATTTAAAAGGCATCTGGTTTGGTATATGAATAGGATGGATTCAGAGAGGCGTGGGCCAAATGCTGGTAAAGGGGATTAGATTTCTTTAGGATATCTGGTTGGCATGGACAAGCTGGGTCACAGAGTCTGTTTACATGCTATGTATCTCTGCGACTCTAACTTATCAGAGGTCACCTATGAATCCTGACAGACCCTTCAGTAGACAAATTTGATATGGGTTCAATTTGCATTTCTGTACAGACTGTGCTCCTAACAGAAACATCTATAATCAACTGAGTCCCTATTTGAGCAGGTGAACATTGATATAATTAAGTGAAAATTGCACAATGGTCAACATGCATCATTAATGCGGGTGGAGGGTTGAGAACATAACAAAACAGTGCTTGAAAACAGGTCTCTATTAAATTGCTACAAGGAATATTAATCTACTACGTAGGCACATTACTCTTGTCACCTACCATCTTTAGCATAAGCAACACAGTATACAGTGTCCCTGTGTCCTTTGAGTGGCTGAATAAGAGTGCCATCAGAAGTATCGTATACCTAGAAATAGAACACAGCATTTTTTACTTCATACCTTTACATGTATTTTACACCTTGACTGCTATCATCGACTGTGCAAACCTATGATTAGAGCCGCATATCTCTATCTATATTCCCAACAGTACAATCTAAACACAGGTTGAGAACTGACAGCTCCAGCTGACTTGACGTGCATTTCCAGATTCAGTCTCAGGAACCAGCCTGTCCCTTTGATGAGGGCCATGGCCACATTGAAGGAGGAAATGCAGCTGCTGCGGCATGTCTGTATGGCTTATGGCATTAATGGCTACTGGCAAAAAATTTTTAGGTACCTATATAAACAAGGTGATATATGTTTTAGGTCACTACTGCGCAACTTTCTCAGATACTCCTACGTATAGTTGATGGGGCAGATTCTGTCTGAGGTGAAAGGTCACTCTCCAGGACCCTTCTCTCTGGTGCCATTGTTGGTGCAATGAATAATGTGCAAGTTCACCGTCTCTTACCTACCACAAAGGGAACCAAGAAATTCTCCTGCTTTCCCATTGGGGAACTAAGCACTTCCAAGAAGACAAGTGGATCATTGCAGAGATTTGTCCATATGTACTTAATGACATTGAGAAGGATATTGCTTTGTTACAAAACACACACAAAATTAAATGACCAAATAACAAGAATGTTTATATGCAAAAAGGAATCTAGAAGAGCTAGCTAGATGGATTTAGAATTGGTCAAATCTGTGCTATAGTCACAGTCGTTTGCTCATCATAAGGCCAAGCAGCAGAGGAGCAGGAAAGTTTGACGTTTCGAGTCGGGACCCTTCTTCAGAAATAGGGAAGGGGAGGGGAAGAGGATTCTGAAATAAATAGGGAGACAGGGAGAGGCAGATAGAAGATGGATAAAGGAAAAGATAAAGATATGGGGAGCGGAAACAGACAGGTCAAAAGAGGCAGCGTTCGAGCCAGTGAAGGTGAATGTAGGTGGGGAGTTAGGGAGGGGATAGGTCAGTCCAGGGAGGGCGGACAGGTCAAGGGGGCAGGATGAGGGTAGTGGGTAGGAGATAGGGGTGGGGCTTGAGGTGGGAGGAATGGTTAGGGAGGCAGGTACTAGCTGGGTTGATTTTGAAGCTTGTGAAGTCCACATTGATACCCTTGGGCAGCAGGGTTCAAGCAAAATATGAGTTGCTGTTCCTGCATCTTTCAGGTGGCGTCATTGTGGCAATGCAGAAGGCCCAGGATGGACATGTCGTCTGAGGAGTGGTGGTGATGGTGGGTTTTTTTTTGGGGGGGGGGAGGAGGCGGGGGAAAGAATTGAAATGGTTCGCGTCTGAGAGGCGTAGCTGTTTGTTGCGAACTGAGCGTAGGTGTTCCACAAAGCGGTCCCCAAGCCTCCGTTTGGTTTCCCCGATGCCCGATGTAGAGGCGGCCACAATGGGAACAGCGGATACAGTATATTTAGCAGTCTATTGGGACTGAAGGCTGAGAAGTAGCCACGGCCTGATGGTCTATATCTGAGGGTTTCAAGCGAGTGGCAGCAGAAATAATGTATTTCTAATATATTATTATCTAATATCCAAAAAATTCCCTGGATGTGGGAAAAATTCCAGTGGATTGGAAGAAAATGCTATACACTCATATTTCAAAAAGGGGAAGGCAGTATGAAACTACAGGCCAGTAAGTTTAATGTGTGTTGGGGAATTGTTAGAATCCACTATTAAGGATGAAATAACAGGACATTTAGAAAGTCAAAATGCAATCCATCAGAGTCAGTATGGTTTAATGAAAGGTAAATCATATTTGACTAATTTGCTGGAGCTCTTTGACAATGTAACAAGCAATATGAATGATGGGGATCCAGTAGGTGGAGCATATCTGAACTTCCAGAGACATTTGATGAGGTACCTCACAGAAGGTTAAAGCACAAGGCAAGATCACATGGGGTTAGGGGTAATTTTTTGTTTGGATAGAGGATTGGCCAACCAACAGAAAGTAGAGAGTAAGAATAAATTAGTCTTTGTCTGGTTGGTAAGATGTAACTAATGGGGTGCCACAGATTTTGGTCCTTAGAACTATTTTCAATCTATATTAATGACCTGGATGCAGAAATGGAAAATACTATTGCCAAATTGTAGTTGACACCAGAATAGGTACATTGCAATGAAGAAATAAGAATTTTATAGATGGATAAACTTTAAGTATCATCAAGGTAGCTACCAAAAGCATAAAAAACAGAAGCCAAAATGAACACTTAGAGAATGAAGCGGAGGATATATTAATGGGGAACCAGGAAATGACAGAAGAGTTGAATAAATATTTTGCATCAATCTTCACAGTAGAAGACACTAACAGTATTCTGAAATTACTAAATAATCAAATCAGCAAAGCGTAGAAATATAGTGGCTATCACTAAACAAAAAGTTCAGGGGAAACTATTAGGCATAAAGACAATTGAGACCTAGGATATTAAAGGAGGTTGCTACAGAGATAGTAGATACACTGTAATAATCTTCCAGGAACCCTTGGATTATGGAAATGTCCAAGAAAATTGGAAAATTGCCAATGTAGCACATTAATCTAAATAAGGGAAGAAACAAAAAAAAAGCTAACTAGCCAATAGTAGCTTGATGTCTGTTATTGGCAAAGTGTTAGAATCTATTATAAAGGATCTAACAGCAGCGCATTTAGAAATACATAATATGATAAAGCACGATCAGCATGACGTCAGGAAGGAGAACTCATGTCTGATAAAATTACTAGAATTCTTTGAGGAAACAACAAATGTGATAGAGAAAGAGGCAACAGTGGAAGTAATATATTTGAATTTTCAGAAGGAATTTCATAAGATATCATACATTCAGCCACAGGAGATGACAGCTTATAGTGTTGGAGAGAATATACAAACATCTATTGAGCATTGGCTCACTAATAAGAGGTCAGAAAGTTGGGATAAGGTAAGTTTTTCAGGATGGCAAACTGTGAGGTGCCACAAGCAACATTGCTGAGACCACAATTATTTATACTACATATTAATGACGGAGGAAAATGAATACACTACAGGCAGTCCCTGATTTACAAACAAGACACCATGCAGAGATGTATTAATACTAGTTTTAAAAGCTAACACGCAAATGTTTGCTCGTACTTAAAAACAGTAATTGTACTGTATTGTGTCCAAACTTGTGTACAAATCAACTTACAAGTGGACTTAAGAACGGAACTCATTCGTATCCCCAGGATTGCCTGCATATCCAAGTTTGCTACGATACAAAGATAGAACGGACAAAAAGTGGTAAGGACAATACAGAGAGTCTGCAGAAGTACACAGACTGGTTAAGTGAATGGGCAAATATTGGCAAATGCAATGTAATGTGGGAAAACGTGATCTTATGCACTTTGGCAAGATGAATTACAGGAGCTGAATGTTATTTAAATAAAGAAAGACTGCAGAAAGCTACAAAAGAGCGGATTTGGAAGTCCTCATGCATGAGTTACAGAAAGCTAGCATCCACATCCAACAGGTAGTAGGAAGGGTAACTGGAATGATTGCCTTTATTTCAAAGAGAACCAGAATACAAAATTTGGGAGCTTTTGCTTATGTCTTATTCATCTTATGGTTTTACGGCAGTGTAATCATTATTATGTATTCAAATCACTATTCTTACATTGTAATCGGACATAAACATCTCAAAGGGATTTGTCATTTTAAATGTATCCACCTCTGTATTTATATTTCACTGGGAAGCCTATAACTAATTCCACTGAATGTGACAGCTTCTGATGGTAGAGTAGTTGAAAGGAATAACTCTCATGTCCATGCAATTGTGGGTTCTGACCAATATATGAATAGGACCAAGAGGCATAGGATCAAAAGTAGGCCATTTATCCCCAACTGTGTCTGCTCCAACAGTGAATAAAATCATGGTTGATCTGATAAACCTCAAATTCAGTTTCCTGCCCTATGCCCAGAACGCTTGTTTTCCTTAACGTACTGGGCCTCGGTGAGACTACACCTGGAATACTGCATGTAATTTTGGTCTCATCGGGGACGGATGTTCTGGCCATAGAGGAAATGCGACAAAAGTATACCAGACGGATTCCTAGGGTGGCAGGACTGATGTAGAAAAAGGTGCTGAAATCAGTTCGGACTGTATTTACCAAAGTTTAAGAGAATGACAGGGGTGAATCTCAAAGAAGCCTCAAATTCTAACAGGAGTAGACAGGTTAAACGCAGGAAGAATGTTCCCAATGACAGGATTGTTCAGAATCAGGTGTCATAGTCTTAGGATATGGGGTATGCCAAATAGGAATGAGATGGGAGAACTTTTTCAGAGTGAGCCCATGGAATCCGCTGCCACAGAAAGTTAATGAAGCCAAAATAATAAACATTTTCAAGGAGGAGATAGTTATACTTCTTACAATGATCCATCATTATCATATTGAATGGCGGAGTAGGCTGGAAGGGCTGAATGGCCTATGCCAGTTCCTATGTCCTGATTCCATGCAAGTTTTTTGAACTAAGTAAGATAAAGGTGTCAGTGCCCCATGAGCATTTCCGGCTTCCCAGTGCAACATAATTAAAGGGAGTTTACTGAGAGTACTGTGATCTATAATAATGTACAGTTTTAAAAGGTGAGAAATTGACAAATATTTTGAACATACCAGGACTCTGTTTCCTGCTGCTATTATCAACTGAGTTCCATCCGGCTTGAATGCAATATCATAAATACTGCAGAAATGTGAATAAAAAAAACACAGTTCTGTAAACTTACAACAATGAACTGATGATTAGCGATCATAATGAAGATTCACTTCCTTGAAGTACGCAACATAAATATATTTGGCAGCACTCCTCTCCAAAGTATTAACCATCTTTTCAGTTCTTACCCTGCCAACATACTGTTCCCTTACCACTGATTTATTTCAGTATATTAACCATTTCCTAGTGTATTATACTCCTTCCAGTGTATTACTGCCCAATTGTTACCGCAATCTACTAATTAATCACCTAGGTATTATCCAGTATGAATCTCCTTCAGAACTGAATAAGTCATATCGGACACAAAATATTAACTCTGTTTCTCTTTTTACAGATGCTGCCAGTCTTGCTGAGTTTATCTAGTGTCTCTGTATTTGTTAAAGATTTATCTACTGCTTTCTTGGATATTTTCAGTGTTTTGGTCACCACAACCTTCTACAGTAGCGAATTCGTTAGGTTTAAATATAACTTCGTTTGGAAGTCAGTAAAGTTTTCAAGAAGATTTGTAGCTTGTGTTGTGGATAAGTTTGTAGACAAACTCGCTGAGCCACCAAGAGACATGACCAATTCTCACTTGTGTCTCACTATATACACATACAATGAGGGACACGAATTTGACTGGGCCAACAAATCCATAGTCGCACGAGTCAAACAGAGACACACCAGTGAAGTCCTGGAGGTCTGGTATTCCAATGAGAACTCCATCAACAAAAACATTGAATTAGATCCTGTGTCCAAATCACGGAGAAACAAAACCATAAGTAATACCACTCACACCAGCAAATGAGGCATATAAATAACAAGCAGGACAGAACACCGACACTTCACCAGAGGCACACTGACGATGTTACCTAGCAGGGTGACAAAACGTTTGCAACCAAACCCATCGAAGAAATACTTTCTCATCTGAGTCTTAAATGGTCTACCTTGTACATAAATAACGTCCCCGAGTTCCACACTCTCCAAATAGGGAAAATGTCCTCCCTGCATCTTTTTTACCCAACCCTGTTATAATTTTATATGTTTCCATCAGATTCTGCGCCCCCCCACCCCCACCATCCTCCTAAACTCTAGCGAAAACAGGCCCAGTCAAACCAATTCGGTGATTGTAGGAAATGCCGATGCTGAAGAATGAGACAACAAGGTGTAGAGCTGGATGCACACAGCAGGCCAAGCAGCATCAGAGGAACAGGAAAGCTGTATGCCAGTTGAACTTCCTGAAGAAGGGTCCAGACCCGAAACATCAGCTTTCTTGCTCCTCTGATGCTGCTTGGCCTGCTGTGTTCATCCAGCTCTACACCTTATTATCCCAGTCAAACCAATCTCTCCTTATTATACAATCCTGCCGTCTCCGGTGAACCAGAGATCCAACCTAATGAACCTCCACTGCACTCCCTCTCCAGGGCAAGTATATCCTTTCATATGCATGGTGACCAAAACTGGTTCTGGTGCAGTCTCATCCAGATTACAATAAGATATCCCTACTGTTGAATTCAAATCACCTTGTAATAAAGGCCAATGCACCATCTGTCTTCCTAATTACTTGCTGCTTGTCTACGTTCATTGACTGGTGCGTGAGAACACCCAGATCCCCTTGTACAACCACAATTCCTAAAATAGCATAATTTAAATAATACACTGCCTTTCTGTTTTTCACACTAAAGTGTATAACTTCACTTTAACCGCAACTGCCACATGCTTGAACATTCACTCAACTTGCCTAAATTAAGGATATCACATACACCTATCCCTGCAGTACCCCACTTGTCACTGGCTGCCACCTGAAAAAAGACTGTAAACTATTTGCAATACATGCCTAAATATAAGCCTATCCCATATGCATTAATTTTGTCCCTATTTCTTATGTGGTACCTTATTAAAGGCCAATAAAAAAAATCCAGATACACCACATCCACTGCTTCTCTCTCATTTAATCTACTAGTTGCAATCTAAAAAAATTTAGTACAGTCGGTTCTGATATAATGTGATATTTCCATTCTCGTGTCACAAGAAAACTGCGAAATAGCCGTGCTATTTAACCTAATGGAGCCAGAATTGTGTTATAGTCAACACAGGCAAATTTGCAGTCTACAAATA
The DNA here is from genome assembly GCF_030684315.1 of Stegostoma tigrinum. Lineage (NCBI taxonomy): Eukaryota > Metazoa > Chordata > Chondrichthyes > Orectolobiformes > Stegostomatidae > Stegostoma > Stegostoma tigrinum. The sequence continues at coordinate 67,413,242 of NC_081364.1, read as the reverse complement.
GCAGTCTAAATTCTTCAACTGCATTAAAGCAGAACTGACTGTAGGTTAGTCAAGCATCATTTGCCTTTCATAAACCCATGATGGTGTTAGTCAATCGCATTAACACTTTCCACATATACTGTTACTACGTCTTATACAGTAGACTCGAGTATCTTCCCCCACCCCCACTTCTCTCCATTACTGGCCGTTAAACTAACTGGTCTATAATTTTTTGTGTCTGCCTCCTTTTTAAAGTTGTGGGATTACAATTGCCAGCCTCCAATCTCTACAATCTGCTCCAAAGTCTGTAGCATTTTGAAGATGATCACTATCCATCCAGTGTTTCTAAGGCCACTTCCTTTAGTACTCTAGAAATACATTATCAGGTCTTAGTGATTTGTCTGCCTTTAACTCTGTAAATTTCCCTAGCAATATTTTGTTCCTGATAGTGATTTCCTTCAATTCTGTCCCCTCACTAGATCCTTGGTTGAACCAAAGTATGTGTTCAATTCTTCTGCCATTTCTTTGCTCCCCATTATAACTTCCATAGCTTCTGACTGTAACAGACCTACTGATCTTTTTGTCTTCACATATTTATCAAGGCTTTTATTGTCACTTATTATGTTACCTGTAAGTTTATTCTCATACGCTATTTTCCTACCTCTTGTTCAATCATTTTCTGAATTCTAAACTGCTCCCAGTCCTGAAGTTTGCTACTTTTTCTGGAAATTTTATACATAGAACATAGAAAAGTACAGCACAGTACAGGCCCTTCAGCCCACGATGTTGTGCCGTGGAATAATTCTAATCCAAAAATAACCTAACCTACATTCCCCTCAATTCACTGCTGTCCATGTGCATGTCCAGCAGTCGCTTAAATGTCACTAATGACTCTGTTTCCATGACTACCACTGGTAAGCTATTCCATGCGCTCACAACTCTCTGGGTGAAGAACCTCCCTCTGACATCTCCACTATACCTTCCTCCTAACACCTTAAAACCAAGAACCCTCGTGGCAGTCAATCCTGCCCTGGGGAAAAGTCTCTGGCTATCGACTCTATCCATGCCTCTCATTACCTTGTACACCTCGATCAGGGCACCTCTCTTCCTCCTTCTCTCCAGAGAGAAAAGTCTGAGCTCAGTCAACCTCTCCTTGTAAGACAAGCCCTCCAATCCAGGCAGCATCCTGGTAAACCTTCTTTGCACCCTCTCCAAAGCCTCCACATCTTTCCTATAATACAGCGGCCAGAACTGGACACAATATTCCAAGTGTGGTCTCACCAGGGTTTTGTAGAGCTGCAGCATAATCTCGCGGCTCTTAAACCTGATCCCCCTGCTAATGAAAGCCAAAACACCATCTGCTTTCTTAACAACCTTATCCACTTAGGTGGCAACTTTGAGGGAGCTATGCACTTGAACACCAAGATCCCGCTGTTCCTCCACTCTACCGAGAATCCTGCCTTTAATCCTATATTCAGCATTTAAGTTCGACCTTCCAAAATGCATCACTTTGCATTTATCCAGGTTGAACTCCATCTGCCATTTCTATCTGCCATTATATATCTCCTCTTTTTCTGTAAGCCATGTTTGAGCTGCTCTTCCTGTTAAATTTTTGTGCCAGGTAGGAATGAATAATTGTTGTAAATCATGCATGTATTTCTTAATTATGGACCATTGCCTAGCCACTGACAGGCCTTTCACTAATGTTTCCCAATCTATAAATGCCAACTCGCTCCTCATATCCAAGTAGTTCCCTTTATTTAGATTCAGGACCTCAATTACAGATTTAATTTCTCCATTCTGCACCTTAATAAAGAATTCTATCATACAGTCACAGCTATGAGGTCTACAGTACAGAAAAAAGGCCATTCAGCCCATCACATCTGCATCAGTCAAAAACAACGACCTAACTTTCTAATTTTATTTTTCAGCACTTGCCCCATAGGCATCACAAGTGCATATCTAAATACTTCCTTAAATGCTGCGAGGATTTCTTCATATACCTCCCTTCCAGGTGGCAAGTTCCAGATTCCCACTACTCTCGGGGTGAAAAAGCTTTTTCTCACATCTCCTGTGAACCTACTTATTATGACTTCCAGCTCCCACCTCCCCAGGTATTATCGCTCTGTCGCCCCCCCACCGTGTGTTTTTCCCTCCTCAACTGAGTTACCGTGCCCCCCAACCCCCGGATGTCACGGTCGCGCCAGGCCTGCCTGTTTACATTAGAAACCGCGTTGCTATGCGGTAACCAGGGCCAATGGCGGGGCGAGGGTGAGCCTGCCGGCTGGCAGCTCCTTACCACTGTTCGACCTTCTCCCTGTCGTGCACTCTGTCAATCCAGGTGGGGACGGCCCGCATGTCGCCAGGGAGAGTGGGTGTTTTACTCCCAGGTCGCGGGGGTTTACGGACTGAAGCGGTCTCGGGTCTCCCTCCGGAGGAGGAGGACAGCACCAGTCCCGGGCCCTCCCGCGCACGTCATCCTCCTCAACTCTCGCGAGATGTGGAGCCGAGGGGGCCTGTCATGGCGGCACTGAGCTGCGAGGTAGGGCCTGGTGTCTCCACCTCCTGCTGGCACTCGGACTCCACGTTAACCTGTCCGCCGCACACCAGCTTTTAACTTCATCTCCCTGACATCCGCTGCACTGGTCTATTATTATCCTGAAGGGATACGCAATCATTGGCGGTTTCTAACTGCCAACAGGCCAGCACTTTTAACTTGAATAAGGTAGAAAGACATAATGGTGCAGAGATAATGGGAACTGCAGATGCTGGAGAATCCGAGATAACAAAGTGTGGAGCTGGATGGACACAGCAGGCCAAGCAGCATCTCAGGAGCACAAATGTTTAAGCTGTGGGAGTCAGTGGGCTTGAAATGGACATCAGTTTCTAGCTGGTTACCAGAGATGGAGACTGAGAGGTCCAGGAAGATGTTTAAGCTGTGGGCTTGAAATGGACATCAGTTTCTAGTTTAAGCTGTGGGAGGGTCTAGGCCTGAAACGTCAGCTTTTGTGCTCTGAGAGGCTGCTTGGCCTGCTGTGTTCATCAAGCTCCACACTTTGTTATCTGAGACATAATGGTGTGTTTTTTTAAACCCCCGCCCCTATTTGTTTGCCCTTATTTATGGCCCAGAGGGCGATTAAGAGGGAACCAAATGGTAGTTGTTATGTGGTTTGGAGTTACACGTAGCCCGGAGCAGGTAAAGATGGCAGTTTCCCTCCCGAAAGGACATCCGTGAAACGGATGGGTTTTTCCAATAGTCGTAATTTGGGGGTACTGGGGTCAGAAATCATACTACACCAGGGTTATAGTCCAACAGGTTCATTTGAAAGGATAAGGTTTCAGAACCTCGGTCCTTCTTCAGGTGAAGCTCCGCAAACTTGTCTTTTCAAATAAACCTGTTGGACTATAATCTGGGATAACAAGGTGTAGAGCTGGGTGAACACAGCAGGCCAAGCAGCATCAGAGGAGCAGGAAAGCTGACATTTTGGGTCTAGACCCTTCTTCAGAAAATGCTCCTCTGATGCTGCTTGGCCTGCTATGTTCATCCAGCTCTATACCTTGTTATCTCAGATTCTCCAGCATCTGCAGTTCCTACTAGGACTATAGTCTGTGACTTCTGACCTTTTCTAACAATGGGCAATGGAGTCATGAGATTCTTAATATCAGATATTTGTTGAATTCACATTCCAATGGTCAGATTCAAACGCAGGTCAAAACTTAAAACGCTACCTGGGTCTCTGGATTAACAGTCCCTGTGTAATGCCACTCAGCCATGGCCTCCCCATGTTCTCATTAGCTGATGGTATGAAGAACGACAAGGGAACATTTTTTCCCATATTGATGATATGGAAGCAAGAACAGAAATTCAGTTCTGAGGAAAGGTAGCTGGACCCAAAACGTTAACTCTGATTTCTCTCCATAGATGCTGCCGGACCTCATCCACCACCTTTAAATTTCACGTCCTCCACCACAACAATTTGCCAAAATTGTTTTGATGGAATCTTGTGAACCTGCACCGATTGCTACTTAAAAAACACCGTCCCAACTTGGAATCGTATCACTGTTTTCTCATTGTTGCTGCATCAAAATCTTCGCGCTCCAAAATAGCACTGGGGGGTCTGCCTACATCCCAAGGATTGCAACCGTTCAAGAAGACCACGCACCACCACTTTCAATGGACATTTTGGAATAGAAATCAAGTACTGACCTTGTCAGTGATACTCTTATCCCCTGAATGCTTAAAGAGTATTCAAAGGTATGATGGTGAGAAAGAAGGAATAGTATTAAAAGAACAAAAGATGGGTCAGGGAAGATATAAGTGGTAAAAACAGAACCATTGCAGGTCCTGTATAAAAAAGTGAGTTTGGAAAGTGAGGCCAATAAGTAATTCTGTTCTGAATGTGCCAATATTTTGATGTTAACACATGGAGAAACTGCCAGAAATTCATGAGCCCTGCTATTGTTTCTAAAATCTATTGGAATATACTTCTGAGGCAACAGCAAGGTTATTTCTGACCAACTAACGTGTGAAACATTTGGGCAGGGAGTACTCAAGGCGGCGCAGAGGTCACCTGTTGTATGCCGGACTTGAGAGTGCATAACACCGACCTCATAACTCCAGTATAACTAGTGTATTAATCATTACTGAAGTACCCATTAGTACAAAATCCAGTGGAAGAATGCATTTTTGAAAATGGAGAAGCAAACTATGAATGTAATTAATTGTGCTGTATTTTCAGCAGGGAAAATTGTTAAAAGGAAGTTTCCCCGATGGAAGTGCCTCCTTCCGGTGGGATCAGCAGTAATGAACACTGTTTCCCAAATGGAACCACCAAAAAAAATTTCTTAAACCCTGAAATGGCAAACACTGAAAATGCAAAGTCTTTGTTGTCTGAAGCTGGGCCTATCGTTCATGCTTTGGATGCTAAAATAACCCAAGGCTGTTACCCTGAACTTCCTAAAGGATGGAAGAGAATAGTGAAAAAAAGAAAAACCGGGAAGTCAGCAGGAAAATCTGATGTTTACGTTATAAGGTGGGAGATATTTTTGTTTTTAAAACACAGGTGCTGTCTGTAATTGTTTCACAAGATGGTGAAGAAATGAAACAAATTTACAGTTAATTTAGAAACACCTAAAACATTTGACTCACTAATTTAGTCTTTTAATACCAGAAACCGTACTAAACCTGGGACTTGCACGTGTATACAAATTAGGAATAGGACACTCAGCCTCTCAAGCCTTCACCATTTGCAAACAAGACTGCCTTCCAAACCTGAAAGAATCATTACCTACATGTAAATCAATGAGCAAATTCCTGGGATTCTATTCATTAAGTTTGTCTCCCTGCCTCTTGGCTGTAATCACAAGTTTACTAACTGTTATCTTTTTCATTATAACCTGCCCGTTCCTACCCACAGTTGATCTGCTCCTGCAATGTGACAATAGCTAAAAGGTATTCAACTTCAGTCTTAGTTCTTACTGTTAATTTTACATCTCCTCTTTCTAATGTCAAACATTGGAAAGGAATTTTTCCATTAAACATTCCTAGTGCCAGAGGGCCAGATGACAGCTGGCGGGATGGTCGTTTTGGGAGATTTTTAAAAATACGTCATTTGCTCATAAGCTATGGGCATCAGATTCATTGCCGTATTGCTGCTGAACTGAATAGCATGCTAGGACATAGCACAGTGCAGTTAATAATTCAACCACATTGCTGAGGGTTGGGGAGTCACATTTGGGTAGACTAAGTAGAGATGACAGATTTCTTAGCCTAAATGCATTGGTGAACGAGGTGGACATTTTACAATAATGGACAGTGAGCTTTGATTCCAGATTTTTATTGAATTCAGAATTTTTTCCATCTGACTTGGTCGGATTCAAACCCAGGTTCGTAGAACATGAGCCTAGGATTCTGGATTATTAGTGGCAGTGACACAACCACTACAAAGCCCAACAAGAGGGGCAAGTCAGGAAGACTACAATCTGCATATAGGGGCATGGAAGAGAAACACTTCTCCGGGAGTGGTGATCCAGAAGCCTGGACTAAATATGTAAAGTTTGCAAATTTTGAATCAGTTTTCTTTAAGGTCAGGAAGTAAAGAACTGAGATTAATAAATGACAGTGAAGTTGCTATTTTTTCATAAAACTATAACTTCGGTTCAAATTTTATTTAAGCTGTGATTGTGCATCCCATTTATCCAAAGTGCCATCAAAAAAACACAATGAGGACTGGCAGTGAGGGGATAACGATCAGTTCAACACCCCATTGCATTTAAAATGCAGTTTTGGTAGGCAGCTGTCATTGCAGTGTGATAGGTTTACATAGGAGGTTTCCATTGTAATACAGACATAGGTGTTTATAAAAGCAGTGTGACAATCCTGCTTCACATGAGTCTTGATCTTGACAGCCCTGTTTCTGATGCCATTGTAAATCAATTCGTCTTCATTATTTAATTGGAGAGGAGATGAAGAAGCAAATGTTCTTGAGGGGGATAAAGCTGTTTTTGTTTTTATGTACATTCACATTCTTTTATTTAGTCCTCAGGGGAAGCAATTTCGATCTTCAAACGAACTTAAAAATTACTTTGAGAGAAGTGCCGGAGAGGAAAACCTGAAGCCTGAAGATATTAATGATTTCTGGCGATGCTGTCCTCAAGAAAGGATTACTGTTGATATACGGTCAGATCGCCTACAGCCCACCGCCCCAACAACACAAGACTTCAACACATTGACTGTCGACCTTCCACAGACTGTGTCAAGTGTGTCACAAGATGCCAGGAGAGAAGAGAACTCTGAAACCAAGGGTGGCTGCAGTAAAAGACAGAGGCAGACAGAGGTTAAAAATGCCTCAACACAGAAACCTAAAAAAGGTGCAAGACTGCAAAACTCTAGCAGGCAATGGTTGTGTTCGAGGAGAGGATTGTCTGCAAGAGCAGACCAGAAAGGACTTGCTTCATCTGAAGAAAAGGAGGTGGGTGATGGGACCCCACTTGATGGAGTTAAAGAGTGTCCCAAAGCTAAGAGGAAAGCCAGTAGAAGAAAATCTAAAGAGCAAGCAGCAGACAGCAATAAGCAGCTTCAAAAGGAGCAGGTGTTTGAAAGCAAGGGGACACTGGAAGTACAAGTAGACGAAGCTGATGAGCCTGCCTCTGAAGTATCAAAGTTTAACAGGCAGATGGCGCTGACGAGCAATGGAAGATCTGAAATAAAACCAAGCACCAGCCCTTCACGTTGCTCAGAATCAGAAATTCCCTCTGAAGACACAGACAGGGACACAAAGGATTCCAATGGGGACAGTTTTACATTGCTGAAAGCCCAAGGTACTTAATTTAAAGTATAATTCCATATTTATCATAAATGTGAAATGTATGTGTCTGTTCTTCATGTTTTTTTCTCTAAAAAGAGTGAAAATCCTGGCTAGCTGAAGCCACTGAATTGTGCTTCCAGCACCTGAGACGTTGACAGCCTATTAACAATAAGAGCATTACAGCCAGGGCAGTTTCTGTTCTTGTCCAAACTGTGCATCCCTATAACAGAATTAAGAGTTATTGGGACAAGAAGGAAAGTTGAGGACCCAATCAGATCAACCATAATTTTATTGAATGACAGAACAGACTGGATGGTCCAAGTGGCTTACTCCTGCTCCTATTTCTTATGATCTTATGCAGAGACTACGGTTTAGCGATTGTTCCCGCTTCCCGAATCTAGGCACACTGATGTTAATTATCCTGGCTAAAGAATTGCTCTAAGTAAATTCAGTCCAGCATAGGTCAGCAACTGGAACTGATGTGTGTAGCCCAATGCAAGACTCAACTGTTCTTTATTCTCACTAGCCTAATTTAACCTACCCTATTCCATTTTTGCAAATGTGCCATTTTCATCCCTCACTACCCTGCATCAGAAAAGTCGTTCCCTGCTGAGCCATTGAAATTGTTGTAAAAGGCAACAGGACATGACTCAAGATTTGACGTCTGTGTTTGATTTTTCAAAGTAGTATCCAGCCTTTTGTGAAATATTTGCTGTGTACTCAGTGAATGAGGCTCTTTCTTGTAACCCATTGCCACACCATACCTTGCTGCTATAAGTATTTGCTGTTTGGCTATTGATGTGAACAAGAGCTGAAACTAGAAAGTCAGCTGGGATAATGGGAAGAAGAGAAGACAATCAATCTTTCAAGCCTGTTATGGAAGAATACAGCAGAGAAACTGTTCACCCCCCTGAGTTTACTGCAATAGAATAGAGTTGGGTCATTCAGCTCATCAAGCTCATTACACAGCAGCAAGAGATGCATCCTATATATTTGATCACCAATCAGTTAGATCATGACTAGTATATGAGTCAACACCATTTCTGTGTCTTTGCTCCGGATACCTTGATATTTTTAGCCAAAAAAATGTCTTGTGATCTCAGACTTGAAAATTTCAATTGAATATATGTGTGTTTAATCAGAAACACTAGATATCTCACCATCCCTCATTTTTTAAACAGACAATCATTCTACTCCAAGAGTAAAGCAGGATAAAAGGAAGACTAGTCCATACTTTTCTAAGAAGTATTCTGAAGGAGGTACGGAGTACGAATCTTTACCCAGGTCTGATCTTACTGTGTGCTGTGAAATGGTGTAGTTCAATGGGATGAACCATTGGTTTGTTTTTGCAGCACCCAGCCCACCACGACGTAAAGCCTTTGCCAAATGGATTCCTCCTCGATCCCCATTCAATCTGGTCCAGGAGACACTCTTTCATGATCCTTGGAAACTTCTTATTGCAACCATACTTCTTAATAAAACCTCTGGTGAGTAAGCCTCTGGTGTTAACAGAGAAAAGTAGGTGTTAGCAATAAGAAATTCAACTGCAGCTACTGATAGGATAGTCCTGTTGACTGATTGAGTTGAAACTGATATGGACACTAATTAAAAAGTTCCCACAATTTTGAGCTTTAATCCTTGTTTTGAGGTGCGGTAGGTTTGATCTCACTCAGGCACTCCACACCCAAACAGTGAGTTGTCTATTTTGAGTGAGTTATAAGGCAGAGATGCCAAGTGATGTCTCTCTTCTCCCTAAGAGGAATCCAGGAGATTGGGCAACACTGATTCACGTCTTGGGTGTCATTTGCCAGGTAGCAGATTCTTCAGAGAAGACTTTCCAAAGCAGTTATTCTCTCACCTAATGCTGTGTGTTATAAAGTTAAAGGAGACGGGGATATCCCTTTCACCAGGATGCAGGGATTTAGGATAACAGCCCACTACTATCATCTTAGGCTAATTAATGATAGCTAATGTATAGAATCTGAAAAATAAAAATAACTAGACTGCAAAGTAAAATATAACACATTATATTTTAAAATAACTTGTCGTAATGCTGTAGCATATTTTGCCAACTTGAATAACATTTGTTTCAAAATCTTCTTATGAAGAGAAAATCGGTGAGCAGACTATCATCTCTGGCCCAGCTCAAACTACTGCTTAACTAACACATATTTTGAATGATCTTAACTTATTTTCTAAAATGACACACTGTTGCACAACAGAAATGCTGCCATATGTTTGGCATGTAATTTATCAGACTCAGAAATTGCTTTTGTGGAAACTGGATTGTAAAGAATTACCGAGGCGGAGAGGAGGGATGTGTAATCTACCTTTACAGGGAGGTTTGATGTACATGCTGAAATACCGTTCCGCATCCCAACTTTGTTACCAGTATCTGAATCATCACGAATATTCAGGTACTAATTTGAAACAGTCCTGGTAATAGCTTTTTCTTGTATCAGGTAAAAAGGCCATTCCTGTGCTGTGGGATTTCCTGGAAAGATACCCCTCTGCGGAAGTGGCCCGTGTAGCTGATTGGAAAGAAATAGCTGCACTTCTGAAGCCACTTGGCCTGTATGAGCTGAGAGCAAAAGCTATCATCAAGTTTTCTGGTATTATTCCTCAGTTGCTATTTCATTACTTAACCCCAATGTGTTTGCTTTTGTTTGTTCAGTCTGTTTATAAAACTATGCATTTTGCATTATTTGCAGTCGTTGTTATCTGGGAGCCGTAGACATTTACACATTAGAGGGAGGCCCAGTGTAGTATACTGCCATTCTATGTTGATCCTTTCAAAGGATATCATTTCACATCTCTTCTCATTGAACTCAAATTGTCAGGCTACTACTAATGTCGTTATTCTGTCTGTATTGAAATGAATTTGTGGATTTCTGTGTTAATTTCTGTATATTTACAACCTTTATAATGCCACTCCCTTCACCTGAATCAAAGTCATTCATAGAAAAGTCATGGACTTAAAATTAATTCTCGGGGGATGCCACGACTTTTCACCTCTCAGTCTGAAAAGCATCCATCTACCTCCAGTTGTTTATTGAACCAACTTTATCTATACAGCCATTTTCCCTATAGTTTCATTGTCTTAACAGGTCTCCTGTGTGACACATTGGTGAATGCCTTCTGAAAATCCATCTGTACAACATCATTTGTGTTCCCTTGATCAACCTTCCCCTAACTCATGAAAGAACTCAATCAATTTGGTCAGCACTTGGTAACCAGAAATATCAAGAACCTATTGCTAGTCTTGCTTGAATTGTGTCACTTAATGCAGTTAAGTCATTATCCACTATGTTCGTTTGGGCCTGCAGTATGTCAACTTTATTGACGCACTGTGGACATTAATGATATAACTTCAGATCTCCTCAGTTTCATTTTCTATTTTCATCAGTTTGGTCCCTGCAAATTTTGTGTTATTTCCAAATTTCTTGATCTTTATATCTCAGTGTGATCTGATCTTGGCTCCTCTGCTAAGTGCTACATTTTGGTAAAGTATCCCGTTGTGCCGTGGAGGATAGAGAGCTGCAGACTTCGTGAGACTGTAAGTCCTATGCCTCACTTTTCAGGCCGAGGGAAATCTGATACGGATCAGGAGGTAATTACCACACAGACTGATATTTATTGAAGATCAAGGAGTAAACTTGCACCACACCCTCGGGAAAATGCAAACGCCAGAAAGACATGACAAATGTTAACCATTCATTAGTGGGGCAGCTGCACATCTTCAGCAAAAAAATTTGACAACTACTTTAAGTATCTCTGAATTATTGACAATGCAGAAACCTATCCCAAAGCTAGCTTCAAGGGAATTAACGTCACAGTGACTTTAAACGTTATGACTGTCAGATCACTGGGCAGGTTAATATCATGTATGTTGTAGGCTTCACCTCTTGTGTTTTGGTAGTTCAGACACAATATTCTAACTTTTTCTGATGTTGAACTTTCAGTTCATCTAGTGGCCATTGGTTGCATAGCCTCCTATGTATTTCTAGCATTGCTTTTGTTTTGACATACAGCCTTCCTTTGACATTGTATATGCGTGTCCTAGGAACTAAAGCGAATTTTCGAATATTTGTCTCAGTCAGACTGTTACCTAAACCTAAGAGTGGGTTATCCACGCAATAATGCAGTGACATAGCACGTGACAGACCATTGGTAGAAGACTACGCACTATACTGAAACAGAAAAATTGAGGCTGCCCAGATACAATATTTATAATGCAGGGACTTGGGGATTAAGAGCAGGAGCAAGCCATTTGACTCTGAGTCTGCTCCTCCAGTCACTTAGATCTGATTGGTGAAGTGGTATTTAAATATTCTTTAATCGATGTGTTTATGGGGATGCTGGTTAATTTGTTCGTATATGTCCAAAACCTATTGTCAGTTATTTCCATTATAGAACAGTGACGCGGAACTTCTTATGTATGGGGCTAGGCCTTCAGATCAAGTTCATTCACTGATGTGCCTTGGAATCTCACATCCTTTCTACTGATATAGGAAATTCAAATTTCTCATTGCTGGTTTTACCCTGTATGGATTGATTACTCTGTGATTGGCTGGAATCATGCAGACTTGGCCTGTTTTGTGTTATACTTTCCCTGGTTGTTACACGGATTAACATAGCAATTTCATTACAGTTACATAGTACAATTCATGAAATCAGCTGGAGTGTCAAAGCACTCTAATACCCAAATCCATGTGCAGCCTCCATCCTGAATCACAGATTCACCGCCCCCCCCCCCCCACCCCCCACTACCAACAACCCGCCAATTCTCAGACTAACCAAAGTCCTCAATCATCACCTTTCATATCTTGTCAGTAAGTAAACACTGTTGGAGGTTGAGCAAGGATGGTGAACACTGTCAAGGCGTGGAGGAGGAGGGTGAATACTGTCAGAGGTGAGGGCTATCATTTGAAAAGAAATGGTGAGTAGGTTTATGAGGAGGAGGCAGGAGAATAGTACTGTGACAATTCTGCAATTGCTTATGCCTCAGAGTACCTATTTTCAAATTTTCCTTGAAGTTTTATCCAACACAGTGCAGTTCCGAAAATGAAAACTGCTGAATGCGTCTTGTCATGCATTCAGGAACTAGAAATCCACAGTATCCAAAGCCCAGATGAATTTTCTGAAGCAGAACTTAATTCCTCAGCTCAGAGAGAGGATTGGACCTGGGAAGGGAAATAATAGCTCCGCCAACGACAAATTTAAGATAATTATTTATCTCGTAACTTGGTGCATTTATGCTCAATAGAAGTGATGCATGTTCGTACACAAAGTCCCAGTCTCTGCAAACTACAAGAATTTGCTCACACTTTGTATCTTTTTTTGAATTACCTGGGACATTGAGGAACCTGTAGTTCCCTATTACTTTCTCTGTGGTATTGCCATAGTTAGAATTAAATTTGCCAATGAATGAGCAGACTTTCCTCCTGTAGTATGAATTGTTGTGATTGTCTAAAATTTGGTGTTCTTGCATTTGTCCCATTGAGTGCAAGATGAATAGTTAAAGCAATATGTCTCTGTCTTCAGTATTTTTACGCAGTCTTCTAATGGATTGATAGTTAGTGTTTTTTTTTAATTGAATTTTTAGCATCAGAATCACACAGCACTAAAAATCATTTAATATAACAAGGTGTAGAGCTGGATGAACACAGCAGGCCAAGCAGCATCAGAGGAGCAGGAAAGCTGATGTTTCAGGTTTGGACCCTTCTTCAGAAAAAGTTTCATCAGAGAAGGTCCAGACCCAAAACATCAGCTTTCCTGCTTCTCTGATGCTGCTTGGCCTGCTCTACAGCTGTACACCTGGTTATCTCAGATTCTCCAGCATTGACAGTTCCTACTGTCACTAAAAATCATTTGGCTTGTCTTATCCGCCTGGAAGCGCAGTCCAGTTCATCGCATTCACACACACTTTCCCCATGATGCAGTATTTTCCCTGTTCAACTAAATATTCAGTTCCTTTTGGGAGTTCCTGAATTTTTTTAAAAATTCTTTCTTTACACAGAGAGTTGTGAGAGCATGGAATGCGTTGCCAGCAGCAGTTGTGGAAGCAAGGTCATTGGAGTCATTTAAGAGACTGCTGGACATGCATATGGTCACAGAAATTTGAGGGTGCATACATGAGGATAATGGTCGGCACAACATTGTGGGCCGAAGGGCCTGTTCTGTGCTGTACTGTTCTATGTTCTATGGGTGTGGGCACCTCTGGCAAGACCAGCATTTGTTGGCCATCTGTCATTGCTCTTGAACTGAGCAGTTTCCAAACCATTTCAGAGGCCATTTAAGGGTCATGCACATTACGGTGGGTCTGGAGTCACATCCAGACCAGACCAGGTAACGACATAGATTTCCTTCCCTGGAAGGGCATGAATAGACAAGGTGGAGTTTTTGTTTGCAACAGTAGATGGTGGTAACATGCTCACCATTAGGCTAGCTTTTTTAATTCCAAAATTTTATTGAATTCACGTTTCATCGTCTGCCATGTTGGAATTCAAAACCATGGCAGCAGAATATATAAGCCTGGAGTTTTGGATTACTAGTTCAGTGACATTACCACTACAACCCCATTTCTCCAGTTTATTCCTTTCAGACAGACAGTTCCAGATTGTGACAAACTTATTGCATGATAAAATTATTTTCATTTCTGCTGTGACTTCGCCAATGACTGACCTGAATCTTGAATCTGTGTATTTTGGTTTCCAATCTTTCTGCTGTGGGAATGAATTCTGTCTGTCTGTGGAGTCAAGGCCAATCTGGTGATGGAAGTTCAGAGTTTATTGTGTGTGGCAGCTACTTCAGCTCTTGAGCCAAACAGTCTACAATAATTCAGAGTCTTGTTCCAGAGTTGCCAGCATATTAGAAGAGGAGTTACCAGTACACAGGTCCTTTCCACAAGTAGACATTTCTCAATAGCTTTGGTTTGGTGACTGTACAACACAGTGATTGATTTCCATGAGAAGCTAAAACAACTAGAATGTACGTGATGATTGGTCCGGAATCTGCTCTTCCCCACTCCTCAAGGTTATATGTTTTCGTTTACTGCAGTGATGTTCTGCAATGCATTTACATAGATTTTGTAATCCACATGACAGACGAGTTCCTAACCAAACAGTGGAAATACCCAATTGAACTGCATGGTATCGGGAAGTATGGGAATGATTCCTACAGGATTTTCTGTGTCAAAGAATGGAAGGAGGTAAGGACCAAAACGTTTTATCTGTTAACAGGGCTTCAATATTGTCTTAGATCACAGGGTATATCCAAACAGTTAGATCGTAGAGTCCCTACAGTGTGGGAACAGGCCATCGGCCCAACAAGTCCACACTGATCCTCCAAAGGGCATCACACACAGACCCATCTCCCGCCCAATATTTCCCATAGCTAACACATCTATCTTACACATCCCTGGCCACTATGGGGCAATTTAGCATGGCCAATCCACCGAAGTTGCATATCTTTGGACTATGAGAGCACCCAGAGGAAACGGGGAGAATGTGCAAACTCCAAACAGACAGTCGCCTGAGGGTGGCATTGAACCCAGGTCCCGGGTGCTATGAGACAGCAGTGTTAACCACTGAGTCACCATGCAGCCCATTCCTTCGGAATTTGGTTAAATGCAGTTAAGAGAAGACTCAGCAACAGCAATTTGGTTAAATATGAACGTTTACTGAGTAATAATCAAAGACAAATAAGAAAGGAACATTTATTAAGTAAATAAAGAGAATGAAAAAGAGAGGAGAAAGACAATAAGCCTCACGCTGTTCTGCCCGTCGGGGACCTCTCAATTCATTCTGGTCTGGAGGCTGAGATTCTATTGTCACTATTTGTGATCCTGGTCTGAGGCGAAGTCCGTCAGCTTGAAATGAAACTCTTTGTCATATACAGTGTAACAAACAGCCAGGCATAGAAAAATAGTTGCAGAAAAATACGTTAATTGTGCCATCTTTGATACGTACAGGAATGTTCACAGGACTCATTCAAGGTCATGCTTCTGTCAAATATTATCAACAATTTTGGCCTTTCAGTCCATCTTATACCTATATTCAACATACCTGTGGATGGTGAATAGAGTTGACAGCTTGCATATAATTTACAGCAAACAAATTCTGTGCTTAATCTCCAGACAAACCTTGTCCTTCCCTACAGCTCACCCTATTAGCATACCTTCTCACACACTGGGCATTAGTCCATTATAGCATTCGTGCCTGAAGTGATATTGTATCGTTTACATTAACAGAAGCCTTTACCCTAATTATTCCACCTGACACACTGACTGTTCAAGTAGTTGTGATGATTTTACAGTCTGAGTTGGCTTCTACATTGGAAGCTGGGAGTGTAGGCAGAGAAAGAAGTTGAAACATGCCAGCTCCAGCATCTCCAATCCTGTGTATCAGTGTCACCATCCCAATGACGGTAATTCAGTAATCCCCTTTCCTCCGTGCCATCCTCACCCCCTGAACTATATGATACAAGTCAGCAAGATTAACCTCCTGGTGGAGATAGGGTGCTTGATGGAGAGCCATGATTGACATTGGCGCTGTACACAAGAGAGCAAGGGAAAGATCAGTCATAGGTTCTGCTCCATGTTGCTAATCAATGGCTCCTTTCTTGAAAGTGTGTATAGTCTTATGAGCCGCACCTTTCTTTCAACTACGGTTATAAACCTTGTAAAACCCTCAGGGAAAAGGCTAATGCATAAGGTAGAAATCCCAGTGTGTGGAGGTCAGAAGGGTAAATCTCTCTCAAGGGGCCACCAGGAACTTGCTTGAAGTAATCTTTCTAATTTGTGTTTAAAACCTATAAGAAGAGATGATGACAATCCAAATTAGTCATATAGCTATGCTTGAAAAATTCCTTGATGGCTTTGTGACTAAATGCAGCAGATTTTTCACAAATTTAAAAAAAAAACGGTCACAGCAACCCTGTTGGAAAATGTGGGTGTTGATGGATTAAGAAGAGGGGCTGAAAAGCCTGACGGCACTCCAGGTAGAGAAATCGCCAGGCCTGGATGGAATGCATCCTACCTACACTGCTAAGAGAGGTAGGGGAGCAAATCCCCAATCAATTGACAGAAATTTTCAAGGCCTCAGTGATCACTGGATTAATTTCAGAGGACTGGAGCATTACAAACATGTTGCTGAGAAAGGGGCAAAGGATAACTCAATCAGCTTGACATCAATAGTGCAAAACTATTGGAAGCCATAATGTGGCTTAAGATAAATATACAGTGAGAGAAAAATAAGTTAATTCTAGATTGTCAACATGGCTTTGTCAAGGACAGGTGATGTCTGACAAATTTAATTTAATTCTTTGACAAAGCGATACAGGCAGTGGATAAGGGTAGTGCTGTGGATGTTATCCATTTGGACGTTCAGAAAGCATCTGATATGGTGCCAACTGGCAGGCTGTTTAGCAAATTAGAAATGTTTGAGAAAGATGCGTCCTTGGCAGCTGGATTAGAAGTTGGATAAAAGGAAAGGATTAGGATATTTATAGATGGGCATTTCTCAGATGGAGATGAGTTGAAAATGGTGTTCCCCAGAGATCGGTGTTGGTACCCTATCATTATAACTACAAGACAGATATGAACAAGAGTGCCAGGCATCCTGTTCACTCTGGGAGCTGGTTTTGAGCGAGCTGGATCAGTGTTAGGGACTCTCCACGTGTAAATAAAGGGTGATGTGATAGAATGCCAGGCTCTGTGGAGTTATTTTAGTGGCTGCGAGAGAAAAGCGCGCTCTTGAAGAAATTCACTTGCAACAATCGTTTTTGGTTGGGGTAAGCAATTCTGGCATCACGCCGTTATTTGGGAAGCTTGACTCATTTGATTTCGTCATCAAAGACTGGTCCCAGTATGTGAAAGAATGCATTATTTTTCTAGGTAAATGATATTGGGGCAGATGAAAAGCAACGAGTAATTCTGACAGCTTGTGGACCACAGCTGTTTCAGTAATTAGGAAGTGCATATAATTACAAGTTGGAATACTATCCAGAAGGTCAAGGAGCAAATGCAGGTGAATTGAGCTGCCTCCAGCTGGCAGATCTGACTCTGGTACTTCCACTGGAAAAGTTTTAAATTTTCCGGACGGAGCTCCGGTCAGCGCCAGAAAGAGCAGTCCAAAGTTTAAAAGAAGCCTTAAAGAAACAGCCTACAGCTTCACTCAATAACAAACTGTCCAGGTTCCTGTTTGATTATATGCATCCCTCATGCATTTACAGAGATAGCTCCAGCAGAGTTGCTAACAGGGACAAGACTCCATGCTAGGTTAGTTCTGATCTTCCCGGACCTGTTGTGGGAGGAGGGTGAAATGACATCAAGAATGCTAATGCTAATGTCAATACAAGACTCAGCTCAGCGAGAGGGACAGTTTATTTTGGGAAGAGGTTTGATGTAGGAACCATGGAAATGCCCCGCATGGGTAAGGGGCATGGTCGACGTGGGTCAGGCCCAGTGACAAATAAAGTTTGGGTGCACAGCTCCTTAGCATCCATTTGGACTCTTCCAGAACCTGTGGGTTTTCCCTCTCCGTCACCTGTTGAAAATACTTCAGAATCTGAGATGAACATGATGCATGTCAACCCTTGACACTTTTGCTGTCTGAAGAAGGGAATGAATTTCTACCAAGTGCATTACAGACTGTAGCAAAGACAGAGTCAAAGGAACCTGATCCGGTGCTAAAGTGTCCTAGGAGGAACTTCAAAAAGAAATGAACTAACCTATGTCCTCCTACACAGAAGAGTGTTGGGGAATGTAGTTATATAGCAAGGTCAGCCAGTGGACCTCATAGTCTATGAGTTCCTTGATTTTGGGGCTGTTAACTTGGTCTAACCACAAAGCCCTGGCTGACAGATATAAACCGGAATGTCAGACATCCTGTTAACTCTAAGAGCTGGCTCTGAGAGGGTTGAATCAGCGTCCACGACTCTCCACGTGGTTTCTAAAAAAAAGAGCAATTTTGTGACAGGACACCGGCCTCTGTGGAGTTATTTCAGTTTCATCATCATGAAGTGATACAGAATACAGAGTAGAAATTTGTATGTAGACTTTACAATACGATTCAAAAGGGAGATGTGGACATTTAGATACACAGTACCTTAAAATTAGAACATAGAACAGTACAGCACAGAACAGGCCCTTCAGCCCACAATGTTGTGCCGACTATTGATCCTCATGTATGCACCCTCAAATTTCTGTGACCATATACATGTCCAGCAGTCTCTTAAATGACCCCAATGACCTTGCTTCCACAACTGCTGCTGGCAACGCATTCCATGCTCTCACAACTCTCTGCGTAAAGAACCTGCCTCTGACATCCCCTCTATACTTTCCTCCAACCAGCTTAAAACTATGACCCCTCGTGCTAGCCATTTCTGCCCTGGGAAATAGTCTCTGGCTATCAACTCTATCTATGCCTCTCATTATCTTGTATACCTCAATTAGGTCCCCTCTCCTCCTCCTTTTCTCCAATGAAAAGAGACCGAGCTCAGTCAACCTCTCTTCATAAGAAAAGCCCTCCAGTCCAGGCAGCATCCTGGTAAACCTCCTCTGAACCCTCTCCAAAGCATCCACATCTTTCCTATAATAGGGCGCCTGTTAGGCATTAAGCCATTTGAAGTGAGAAGGCAGAGGGATGTTGGGGTTTATAGCAAGAAACAAAATACAAAGAAGTACCAAGAAACTTTGATGGACTCAGGAAAGGTAAATGCTCCTGCCACTTTCTAAATACTTGTTCACCTTGTGGGCTTCTCAGAACAGGAGAAAAACAGTACCTTGAGATTGTGATGTTTATCAGGACATTTCTATGGATGAAAACTCAAAAATGTAAAACTATTTTCTCAGTTTTCCTAATTTACTTTCCTCATACAGAGAAAATTGAAAGGATGATTTTTGGGTGTTCAAAATGGCTAAAAGAAAGGCAGAATAAGTACAATCAATTTACAGCCAATAATTGACAAGTCAAAGGTGCATTACAAATACAATTTTAGGGAAGGGGCTATGAGAAGGGATAAATTTTAATAATCTTTTTGTAACATACTAATTATTTTGTATAAATTCACTAATTAACAAGTCTCATCTGCTCCCCCAGTGTAATAGTGTCTGAACAGGTTGATTATAAAATATCGAGGGCCACGTATTGTTTGTGGTGTGTTTGCAATCTCTGTGGCACAATTTTGTCATGCTGTTTATCATTATTTTCATTTGTGTCAATCCTTTGTTTATGTTTGCCTATGATTCATTGTGATTCTCTCCAGTCCTTTAAGTTAGCCCCTTTGACTGGTTTAATTCTGAGCCTGGTATTTTGTGACAACCACTTCTAGTAAGATTAAAACAAGCATCAAGCCATTCCAACTGTTAAAGTTGGAGCATTTCCATTGCTCTCCAGTTGTTGCGCCTTTGTAAAACAGTAAATCTCAAAGGAAAACCCACAAAGTGGGAAAGAAATTCAGTCTGTCCATCTGTTCCTTGGTTTTGAGATAACTTGGGTGTTTCTTGACTAGGCAAGATTAACCAAGCAGCTAGTGATCAAGAGAAAATTCTGCTTAACAATAACTGAACAATAGTCTTATATGCTCACTCAATTCCCTAACATCCCAACCCTGCTTCCGATTCCAAACCAGGCACCCTGTGAGAATATGCCAGGTCTAATCTTTGTGCCTCTACTCAGTGACAAGAGAGTAGTAGCTGAGTATGTTGAATTGTGTGCGTAGAATTACCTTCTTACTATGCTCCAGACAGACAAAAACAGAACATCTGTAAATGATTACGAGCACATTCTCTCCTCATTCATAATTTTTCTTTGTTTTTGTTTCCTAGGTGCAGCCACGAGATCACAAACTCAACAAGTACTGGGAGTGGCTTTGGGCAAATCAGGAGTCATTGGGTCTGTCCTAAATCCACACAATCCTGGTGTATCAGTTGAAATTCTTTGCATGCTGATAACTCTTAGAGGTATGATTGATGCACAGGCTAGATGTGTGCATTCTGTTTGTAACAGGAATGCAGACTCAGCAATTAGCTCCCTGCAGTGACGTGTAAAGATTTGCATGGAGCATTGTAAATCATGGCAAGCCGAGTGGCAGTAGTCTTAATTTGGCTCAGGTTAGCTGTTCTTCATCATGTGCTACAATTAGTCTCATTACTCCTTCCAACAAGAGTGAGGGTGGGAATCAGAGATGAAAAACATCACATGGATTCCATCTTCTCATCACTATCTTAAAAGAAATCGAACACTGAATTAAAACAAGACTGCATATCTGATTTTAAACCAGAATTATATTAGCCACACTTTCTGGCCATGTTGCTGTTAATTTTGTTCTCAGAGGTAACCTGAAGTATGACATTGACATTGATAAAGGCACATGTAGTACAATCCCTGATTGTGCAGCACATATGCCACATTGCACAGGGTGCTGAACTCTTACCATGTGGGCAGCATAGTTCATCCATTATATATTAGATCAATTAACCTAAGCAGCTTTTATATAGGTTCCAAACAATTGTATTTGACAACGCAAACTTAGTATGCTTTGCTCGCACTGGAACATTTGACAATCATTTTGTTCTGCAGATCAGCTAGGTGAGCATGTGTTTAACAGTTGCCATCATAAAATTGTCTCAATCAATTTAACAACTTTACAATAGCAATAAGCTGCTACTCTAACGAATGTAATTAATTATTGTAAGATAATGTTGAGCCAGTAGTCATCATTTGCGATATAATGAGAAGCTAATAAGAAGCCATATGCAAAGGGAGAAATATATTTGCCTCTCCTGTAGTATGGTCTGTTGCTCTGTCGATCAGTGTTTGCAACACTAGAGAAATTCTAGCTCCTTTCTCCATGTTGTGGAATTAATACGATCCCTGCTCCCCACTATATTTCCTCTGTAAAAGTTAAGGAATTACAACAGTATGTTTTAATACCCTGCTTCATGTGCAGTACAGTACATGCTGGCTGTCTCTTCCACTGGAACATTTTGTTTTAAACTACTTTCTCTCGCTTCTTCTGGGATTTCCCTCATGGGACAGTGTTGCTTTTCAGTGCCATTTTTATGACTTCAGGAAAGTTTGGACTGTTGGCCTGTGAGAACTTGAACAAATGCTGGATTCTTATCACTGTTTGCAAAACTGGAGACGTTATTTTCACCATAAATATGTAACAATATGAATTAGGTTTTAGAAATTGAATACTTACATTAGATTTCTCATGGAATTGAATTTTTTATTTTTCATATTGTTTCAAATGAAATAAAAGTTTAAAAAATGCAAAGTAAATGGAGGTATTTTGGTCTTTGTTAGTACTCTAATCTCCTTTGGAATCTAAAGGAGAAGGCCAAATTATAATCTTCTTTTTCCTCCCTTATTGATCCTGAATTGACTACATGCTCCTTCACCACTGCCTTGTTTCCAATATCAGCAGGTGAGCCAAGATTGTGGGTGGACTGTGCAAATGCTGCGGAAGGGAAGTGAGCAGTGCTGGAGCTGTGGGGTAAGGTGAATAGGAGTGAGCTGAACTTTTTATATCAACATGTAGATGGCAGTACCAAGGGACAGTGCAATGTTGGACCCAATTCTGGGAAATGAAGCCAAACAAGTGGGCAAGTTGACGTTGCGGGCAGTATTTTAGTCATAGTGACCACAACACCATATGTTTTAAGTTTGCAACCGAAAAGGAGAAAGATGGTCTGCAAAAACAGGTTTTACATTGGGTGATGGCAGATTTTATTAAAATGAGACAGAATCAGGCCAGGGTAATAAAATGTGAGGCTGGATGAACACAGCAGGCCAAGCAGCATCTCAGGAGCACAAAAGCTGACGTTTCGGGCCTAGACCCTTCATCAGAGAGGGGGATGGAGAGAGGGAACTGGAATAAATAGGGAGAGAGGGGGAGGCGGACCGAAGATGGAGAGTAAAGAAGATAGGTGGAGAGAGTGTAGGTGGGGAGGTAGGGAGGGGATAGGTCAGTCAGGGAAGACGGTCAGGTCAAGGAGGTGGGATGAGGTTAGTAGGTAGCTGGGGGTGCGGCTTGGGGTGGGAGGAAGGGATGGGTGAGAGGAAGAACCGGTTAGGGAGGCAGAGACAGGTTTGACTGGTTTTGGGATGCAGTGGGTGGGGGGGAAGAGCTGGGCTGGTTGTGTGGTGCAGTGGGGGGAGGGGACGAACTGGGCTGGTTTAGGGATGCAGTAGGGGAAGGGGAGATTTTGAAACTGGTGAAGTCCACATTGATACCATATGGCTGCAGGGTTCCCAGGCGGAATATGAGTTGCTGTTCCTGCAACCTTCGGGTGGCATCATTGTGGCAGTGCAGGAGGCCCATGATGGACATGTCATCTAAAGAATGGGAGGGGGAGTGGAAATGGTTTGCGACTGGGAGGTGCAGTTGTTTGTTGCGAACTGAGCGGAGGTGTTCTGCAAAGCGGTCCCCAAGCCTCCGCATGGTTTCCCCAATGTAGAGGAAGCCGCACCGGGTACAGTGGATGCAGTATACCACATTGGCAGATGTGCAGGTGAACCTCTGCTTAATGTGGAATGTCATCTTGGGGCCTGGGATGGGGGTGAGGGAGGAGGCGTGGGGACAAGTGTAGCATTTCCTGCGAATGCAGGGGAAGGTGCCGGGTGTGGTGGGGTTGGAGGGCAGTGTGGAGCGAACAAGGGAGTCACGGAGAGAGTGGTCTCTCCGGAAAGCTGACAGGGGAGGGGATGGAAAAATGTCTTGGGTGGTGGGGTCGGATTGTAGATGGCGAAAGTGTCAGAGGATGATGCGTTGTATCCGGAGGTTGGTGGGGTGGTGTGTGAGAACGAGGGGGATCCTCTTGGGGCGGTTGTGGCGGGGACGGGGTGTGAGGGATGTGTTGCGGGAAATGCGGGAGACGCGGTCAAGGGCGTTCTCGATCACCGTGGGGGGAAAGTTGCGGTCCTTAAAGAACTTGGACATCTGGGATGTGCGGGAGTGGAATGTCTTATCGTGGGAGCAGATGCGGCGGAGGCGGAGGAATTGGGAATAGGGGATGGAATTTTTGCAGGAGGGTGGGTGGGAGGAGGTGTATTCTAGGTAGCTGTGGGAGTCGGTGGGCTTGAAATGGACATCAGTTACAAGCTGGTTGTCTGAGATGGAGACTGAGAGGTCCAGGAAGGTGAGGGATGTGCTGGAGATGGCCCAGGTGAACTGAAGGTTGGGGTGGAAGGTGTTGGTGAAGTGGATGAACTGTTCGAGCTCCAGGCCAGGACTGGAAACAACTACTTGAAGGTAAATCAAAGCAGAGCACTGGGGAGTGTTCAAAATGATATTGAGGAATAAACAGACTCAATATGTTTACTTTAGGATGAAGTATAGGGTAACAAGCCCACAGAACTCTTGATGGCTAGGAATATTCAGGACTAGATTAAAAAGAAAAGGGAGACATATAACAGATACAAAACAGAAAAACAAGAGAGGCCCTAAAGCAATATAGAAAGTGCAGGACAGAACGTTTAAAAAACACATAGGACAGGGGGCATGGAAGAATGTTGACGAGCAAGATTCGGGACAATTCCAAGATATTCTACATGTTTATCAAAGGGAAGAGAATAACCAGAGAAAGTGTAGGGTCTATTAGAAGTGAAAGGGGAAATTTGTACATGGAGCCAGTGACATTGGTAGAGTGTTAAATGAGTTCTGTCAAGGGGAGGAGCATGTAGGTAGAGAATTCAAGAAGATAATGAACTATGAAATTCTTGAGCTGTTTAATAAAGTGATTGAGGAGATTTTGGAGGTTTAGCCAGGTTTAAAAGTAGACATATTCCCAGGTCTGGATGAGCTTTTTCCCAGCCTGCTCTGGGAGACAAGGGAGGGAATTACAGGAGCTTTGACCCAAATTTTGAATTCTTCTCTGGTTGCAGCAGAGATGCCAGAGGACTGGAGGACAGCCAGTGTGGTTCCGTTTTTCAAGAAGGGTAGTGAAGATAGATAAACCGGGGAATTACAGACCAGTTAGCCTCACATCAGTGGTAGGGAAACCTATGGAAAAAAGCTCTGTAAGTTTGATCTGTATGGCTTTGTCAGAGGGCGGTCTTGCCTCACAAATCCGGTTGAATTTTTCGAGGAAGTGCCGAAGTGTGTGAATGAGGATAATGCAGTTGATATGGTTTATCTGGAATTCAGTAAGGCCTTTGACCAGGTCCCACATGGAAGACTAATAAAGAAGGTAACTTGCCAATTTGAATCCAAATTGCCATAGTAGCTGGAGACAGAGGTAGTGGTAGAAGGCTATCTGTGTATCTGGAGGCTGATGTCGAGTGGTGTACCACAGGGATCAGCGCAAAGCCCCTTATTGTTTGCGGTATGTATAAATGGTATTGCTAAGAAAGTGTAGTGCAATAAGTATGTTTGCAGATAATAAGAAGATTGACCAAGTTGTTAACAGCGAGGAGGAAGGTCTTCAGATAGAGGAGGATATGGACAGGCTGGTCAGATGGGAAGATCAGTGGCAGATGGAATGTAACTTGGATAAATGTGAGGTGATGCACTTTGGAAGAAGTAACGAGACAAGGGAGTACTCAATGAATGGTAGGACACTAGGAAGCTCAGAGGAACAGACGGATCTCGCATGCTTGTCCATATATCCCTGAAGGGTAAGGTAGTTAAGAAGGCACATGGGGCGCTTGCCTTTTTCAGATGTAGGACAGATTATCAGAGTAGAGACGTTATACTGGAGCTGTACAGAACTTTGGTTAGGTGACAGGTGGAGTACATGCATGCAGTTCTGGTCACCATGTGATAGGAAGGATGAGAGCAATGAAGAGAGGCTAGATAAGCTCTGGTTGTTTTCTTTGGAACAGAGAAGGTTGAGGGGGAACCTGATCATGGACTATAAGATTATGAGGGTCATACAGAGAGGGAGGATAGAAAGCAACTGTTCCCCTTGGTTGAAGGGTCAATAGGGGGCATCATTTTAAAGTGAAAGGCAGGAGGTTTGGAGGGGACTTGAGGATAATCTTTTCACCCAGAGGGTGGTAAGAGTTTGGAATGTCTACCTGGGAAGGTAATTGAGGCAAGTAACCTCACAACCTTTTAAAAAGTACTTGGATGAGCACTTGAAATGATCTGGGAGTTGAGGAGAGATATGGAATCAAAAACAAAAGATATATTTAATATCACTGACTGTATTGAATGGAAGCAGAAAATGTGTTCAATTTTGTGAAGTAGAGAGTTTTGAGTGTGGCATGCAATGAGTGTCCCCACTTCAACATTAACCAGAAGATCTGGGTCGAAAGGTGGGCAGGGTCGGTGATGCCTACTGTTCATTCTGCTCAGATAATACAACAATTCAGGTGAAAAGCAGATTTAAATACCAATGTGTCAGGATTCTATCCATGTTATTTGCTTCATGGAAATAGTATTTCACTTACTACACTGATGCTGAATGTTAGGATAGTTCTGTGTTTGCGCAATACTTAAAGAAATAAACCCGTCACATTATTTTTTAATGTATTCATTTATTGCTC
Source organism: Stegostoma tigrinum (assembly GCF_030684315.1). Lineage (NCBI taxonomy): Eukaryota > Metazoa > Chordata > Chondrichthyes > Orectolobiformes > Stegostomatidae > Stegostoma > Stegostoma tigrinum. The sequence goes on along the minus strand of NC_081364.1, from coordinate 67,387,459 downwards.
ATTGTTAATTGCCATTGAGAAGTTGATTTTGTGATGCCTTCTTGAACTGTTGTGGTCTGTGGGGTCCAGGTATACCATAAAATGTTGTTCCAGAAAGTTGTCCTAATCATGTCACGTCCAGGTATCTTTTTAACAACATATATATTACAAACATATCTCCCTGTCACTGATAACTTACTGTACAAGTTTTTTTTGATACTACTCATTAGATATTGAAAAACATATAACTATAATGGACTAATCCTATTTTACTTTTTTCATCTCTTAACCTTTCTTCCCCTCCTTATTCCTTTCTGATATTGAATACACCGTCTCTAATTTATACTGCTTATCTGGCCTTGCACCACTCGTTTACTAATCCTTCAGCTGGTTGGTAAAGGAGACATGCTGTCATTCGTTCTGTTCACTCAAGTGTCAGATGCCGTAATTTCCTTGCTGTGATATTTCACCTTACACATTCAGCAACATGCCACACCAGAAGTTGAAAACTTAAATATTAAGGACAACTCTAATTCACAGTAGCAAGACCTATATTGCATTTTTAATGGCTGGAGGGTGCGCACAGAAATGCGATCAAACTAAGTTTTCAGCCAAAGAAAATACATCGTGAGATGTTGGGACAGGTGACTAAATTGGTCAAAGAAATGGTTTGAAAGAGTGTCTTAACAGAGGAGGAAAATAGAATATGGTTTTGTCAGGGAATTTCAGAGCTTAGAGCCTGAAGAGTTGAAGATATGGCCAGCAGTGGTGATATGATTAAATTGGAAAATAAGTTTGGAGGATTGCAGAGAATGTTGCAAGAGCGTCAGGAAGTTACCGAGGTGAAAATGAGTGAGCACAGGGATGGACAGGTGCAAGTTTGAGTACAGGTAGCACTTTGGATGGGCTTGTGTTTCAAGGAGTCTAACCAGGAATACCTTTGGCGTTGTCAAGTCTAGTGGTAACAAAGATATGACAGAGGTTTTCAGCAAGCTGAGAAGAGCCATTGGATGACCTGCTTCAGCAAGATTAGGTTGTTCATTTTTCAAATACTGTTTCCGGTAATACTGTTTAGTATTTGTCTGTAATAGTCTTTTAATTGTAGGGTTTTTTAAATTCATTTGTGGGACATGGGTGTTGTTGGCTGGCCAGTGTTTATTGCCTGTCCCTAGTTGCCCTTCAAAAGGTGGTGGTGAGCTACCTTTCTGAATCATTCATGTGAAATTGGTGGAAATTGAATTCAATAAAAGATCTGAAGTACAAAGCTAGGTTAATGGTGAGCATGTAACCACTGTCAATTGTCATAAAAACCCATCTATATAACCAAAGTCCTACAGAGAAGGAAACCTGCTATGCTTATGTGGTCTGACTTGCATTTGATTCACAGAACTACAGAAAAGTGATTGACTACCCTCAGAATCCCTATAACGTGGAAACAAGCCATTTAGCCTGTCAAGTCTATACTGACCCTCCAAAGGGCATCCTGCCCTTATCCCTGTAACCCTGCAATTAGCATGCATGCATGCATGGGAATTACATTTTTAATTCATAATCCACATAACCTGCACATCCCTGAACACTACAGGCAATTTAGTGTGGCCAATCCATATAACAAGCACAACTTTGGATTGTGGGAGGAAACTGGAGCACCTGGAGGAAGCCCACACTGACACGGGGACAATGTGCAAACTCCACACAGACAGTTGCCTGAGACTGGAATTGAAACTGGGTCCCTGGGCACTGTGACGCAGCAGTTCTGACCACTGTGCTGCCCCTCTGGGCAATAAATGCTTGTCCAGCTAGAAACACCCGCATTCCGTGATTGATTTAAAAAAAAATCAGAAACAAAAATAGAGATTACAGAAAGCTCAGCAGGTCTGGCAGCACCTGTGAAGAGAGATTAGAGTTGATGTTTTGATCTGGTGACCCTTGCTCAGAACCCAGTTTTGAGGAAGGGTCACCAGACCTGAAATGTTAACTCCGATTTCTCTTCGCAGGTGCTGCCAGACCTGCTGAGTTTCTCCAGAAATCCCTCTTTTTGTCTCTGATTTACAGCAACGGCAGTTCTTTCAGTTTTTTGGAAAAAAATTTCAGTTGTCCATGGGAATTCATCACCATCCACTGCCTGCAGTTTAACAGCATGCAAACCATGACCCTTACTGATGGATGCCCACAGATCTGATATGTGTTTACACTGGGATCAAGTAAGGCTATGTCATTGCACCAATGTTCTTTTTGAATTTCCTTGCTGCAACATTCCACTCCATATCCAAGAAACTTCCCACTATGGAAGTGGAGATAATCCACCAGACAAGCAGGAAACTGTTTTAACCTACAACAGCTCCAGAACACAACACAAAAATCTGTCATTGAGCTGCCTGTTCAGATAATGCAAACCCCAATTGACAGAGTCATAGAACATAGAACAGTACAGCACAGAACAGGCCCTTCAGCCCACAATGTTGTGCCGACCATTGATACTCATGTATGCACCCTCAAATTTCTGTGACCATATACATGTCCAGCAGTCTCTTAAATGACCCCAATGACCTTGCTTCCACAACTGCTGCTGGCAACGCATTCCATGCTCTCACAACTCTCTGTGTAAAGAACCCGCCTCTGACATCCCCTCTATACTTTCCACCAACCAGCTTAAAACTATGACCCCTCGTGCTAGCCATTTCTGCCCTGGGAAATAGTCTCTGGCTATCAACTCTATCTATGCCTCTCATTATCTTGTATACCTCAATTAGGTCCCCTCTCCTCCTCCTTTTCTCCAATGAAAAGAGACCGAGCTCAGTCAACCTCTCTTCATAAGATAAGCCGTCCAATCCAGGCAGCATCCTGGTAAACCTTCTCTGAACCCTCTCCAAAGCATCCACATCTTTCCTATAATACGGCGACCAGAACTGGATGCAGTATTCCAAGTGTGGTCTAACCAAAGTTTTATAGAGCTGCAACAAGATCTCACGACTCTTAAACTCAATCCCCCTGTTAATGAAAGCCAAAACACCATATGCTTTCTTAACAACAGTCATTAAAGATGTGAAAGAATTAGCCTATAGCAACCATCCAGAAGACAAAGGTCTGCTGCAAATATGCTCCCCCAGCGCGACATAGTAAGCTGACTGTCAAGATCCAGGCCAAGTCGTGGAGCAATGTGGATCAACTCCCAAAACAAAAATACCTCTATGAGCGTGAAAAATAGTTTACAGAATTCATATAAAATGGATAGAGGCCATTCAGCTCATTGAATCTTCACTGACCCTCAAGAGGATCCAACCCAAAAGCAGCCCCCTATCCTATCCTCATAACCTTGCATTCACCATGGCTAATCCACCTAGCCTCCACAACCCTGGATGCTATGGAAAATTTGGCATGACTAATCCACCTAACCTGGGCGGGAGGTAACTGGAACACCCAGCAGAAACAGGGAGAATGTGCAAACTCCACGTGTACAGTCGCCCAAGATTGAAATTAAACCTGGGTCCCTGGCGCTGTGAGACAGCAGTGCTAACCACCGAGTCACCGTACCGCCCAAGCAAGTTATTAATTCAATAATTCTTCCAAGACATCCATGTAAGTATTTATCAGCGTGCTCTGATATTTAGTTGATACAGTTAGCTACACAAGTTGAACAGGGATTACAGTCTTTGAGTGTTTTCTGTCCTCAGTTTTGGTCAATACTTTGGAGTGTGCAGATGATTTAACATTGCAAAATTTCACAGCTAGGCCAATAATGCACTTTTTTAGCCAGACTCACCTTCTGTGCTGTTGGGACTGAGGACCATAGACTGAGGTACACTACACCTCACTGTCAAAATAATCCAAAATCCCTTCAAGGGGACTTAACATCTGTGCACTCAACTCGCTACTTAGATCAAGGGCAGTTTCATGACAGAAGCACCAGAGCAGTGTTCAGTAGCTCCACCAGCAGCTTACTTAAAGTAGCAGGTGATCTTTTCTATAGCTGCATTGCTCAGTGGTGTTGATTAGAAATGAGTTCTATTCAGGTATACTTTGATATCCAGCAGTTGGAGGTAATCCCCTTACTTGCTCCAGCCCTGCAGCTTAAGTGACTTGGTGTGTTATGTTTTACCCTTAGTCAGGAACACAGGAGTCACTTGAACAATGTGTATGTATTGCCTTTGCTTAGAGAATGCAGTTTTTCTTTCAGCGTTAGATTCCAACATTCTAGCTGCTAAACAACTGGTCAATCCATTTTTCAACCACAGAAGTAGGGTTGAGAGGTCAGGTTCGCTGAACAAAATAATTGTGCCTAAGTGGAACATCCCGGATAACTGATTAGCTCCTCAGAGATCAGCTCTTTAACCACTTGTGATGTTCAGTTTTTCAAAATGCAACAATTGTCAACAACAAATGTCTTGGCACCTGTAAACTTAGCAGAATATCCAAGTACTTCAAACCAGGTGGAGAATGAACACCGCAGGATTGAGCAAAATATAAGGGTGCTTGTTGAAATAGGCTTTCAGGAAATTATTGATTATAGGGAGAAATTAAGGAAGCTGTGTATAAATGGTACGGAACTCTGATTAGACTACATCTCAAGTGTGCTATCCAAATCAGCTCGCAGAAACTGGAATAACTTAAAGCGTTGGGTAATTCAGAGAAGGAGTTCAGAGCTAATCCAAAGCATCAAATAGATCAATTTTGAGAGTGGTTTAATAAGCTAAGAGGAAGTTAGGGAGGTTTAGCCTAATTAGTGAATTGTTGCACAGTAGGAAGCTACTTGTGTTTTCCAAATCAAAAGGCTATCCAGCCCCATCTCACTTTCCGGCTCTTAGTCCAGATGTTTCTGGCATTTAAAATGCATAGCCAAGTTGCATTTTATGGAGGGGTTTCCATACAAGAGAACTAAGGAGTCTGGCAATACAGAGGTGAAGAGATATTGGAATGAATAGTCAGGGGAATTGTAAGGTTGGAGAGATTGCATAAGTCCATATAGGAGCAGTAGAGGGCCATTCAGCCCTTTGAATCCGCCTGCTGAGAGAAAAAAAATCCCTCCTTATTTCTGTCTTAAATGTGCAACCTCTTATTCTGAGGTTATGCCCTCTGGTCCTAGACACTCCCACAGTGGGAAAGAATCTTTTCACATCTACCTTGTGAATTCCTTAAGTATCTTGTATATTTCAATAAGGTCGCCACTCATTCATCTAAACCCCAATGAATACAAGCCCAGTTTACTCAAATTCTCTGCATAAGACAGTCCATTCAAACGTGCTATCAATCTAGTGAACCTTCACTCTCATTCCACTATATCTTCCATTAGGTCAGGGGATGAAAACCGTTCACAGTATCCAAGCTGTAGCCTGTTTAGTGTCTTGCATAATTTTAGCCTACTTCTATGTTCCTTTTCTTTTGAAATAACATTCCATTTGCTTTTCCTATTACCTGTTGAACTTGGATGATAACTTTTGTGAATTATGCACAAGGACTGCCAAATCCCTCTGTTCTCAATGTAAGGTAGAGTAACAAATTTTGGCAGTGATTTCTACATTTCAAGAACTCACTTAAAGTCAACCTGAGATAACAGTTGAATGCAACAGTGCAAGACTGATATCAAACTGTAGAGGTAACTGCTATTTAACCATGACTAGATAATCTGATAAATGGTCTTGAGAGCAAAGAGACAAAAGAAGGATTGCAAAAATAGATGAAAAGGTAGAATTGTGGGCATATTACAAAGACTTAAAAAATGGAAGAGGAGGAGATTAATGATTTAGCTTCTGGAGGCTCAAGGAGTGACAGGGCAGAAGTTACTGAAGATGCAATAATTGATACTTTGCAAAGGTAATCAACAGGGGAAATATTTGAAAGAAAATCGTGTGATCACTCCCATCAATGCTGAAATTAGTCAAAGATGAATAATGTACCATGGTCATAATCACAAAGGCCACACTTCCCAACTTTAAATTAGTCCTTTACAGTGCTTCAAGATTAAACACTGGAGTGAACGGATTCAAACATTGAGTTTCAGAGAGATTGTCATGGGATGGCAGGTATTAACAAATCCCAAAGACTTCAGGGAACATAGAGAGAGAAGAAATGAGGCAGTAAAGGTAGAGGATTTCAAAGGTTCCTGAAGAAAAGGAGATACCGACAATATCACCTAACATTGTGGTCAGGAAGAGAATCTAAATGGGGTCAAGATTAGCAGAATCTCATAAATGTCTCAATGTTGTATTAGAATTGAGGTGAATTTGGAAGATGAGAGTGTAACAGTAGGAGAGGTGAAGGAAGAAGCAGCAGCAAAAGCTGGTCCCAGTCATAGAAACACTTTCATGATTTGGATTCGTTTTGGCACCAGTGTCCTGATGAGTCGTATGACTAGGGCTTAGAAATCCAAAGAGAAAAGCAAGGCAATAGCAAAGTATGTTGGTGTGAATAAAGACAGGAAGGAACTGAGTATTTCACAGCAACAATGCGCCCGAGACTATAGTCCATGAAAGAAATTGTAGTTAAAAAAGATTGTCATTTTATCTGAATGTGCTGAGCATACGGAATAAAATAACTGTACTAGTGGCTCAAACAGAGATAAATGGCTAGATCTAAGCACTGTTACAGAGGCATTATTACAAGGTGACTAAGGTTGAGAAATAAATATTCCACAGAGCAGCATATTTTAACAAGAAAGACAGAATGGCAAAGGAAGTGGGAAAGCCTTAATAATAAATAATGGTGTAAGCACATAAATAAAAAAGGATTAGAAAATCAGGAAGTAGAATCAGTAGATGTGGATATTAAGAATAGCAAGGATCAGAAAACACTCAAGCGAGTAGTTTTTAGGCCCCCTAATGATCAAATCATGACATATGGTATGGCACAATGGCTCTTTCTGTTTACAAGATCTTCACATTGTAGAGTCACAGAGACCTACAGCACTCCTCACTTGGAACTCTGGACTTTGTCAACACACAAGCTTAACTTGTCTGAGTTAACAAGATAGGTTCAAAAGGGCAAATCTCTAAACATTAGAGAAACAAAGATTTGCGTGTGATCTGGGTTTCTGAGGCAGGTGAAGGTACTGTCTCAGCACATGCAATCTGTTTGCACTAACTACTTCAATGCAGGCTGGGCTTCATGGTTCTAAGTTAGCTCTACACTGAATATTTAGTAATTGTCCTTTCCTCTGAGAATAGTGAATCTGTAAAACTGTCTGTTGGCTCATGGAGTCAGCGCATTCCTTGCACAGAGACTTACATTTGCTTCTGGCTGAAGTGAAGATCACATTGCACAAGACCCATGCACCTTGTGATATTAATCAGTCAGTGTGCTCTCCTAATGGTTGAGAGGGAGTAAGTTTCCAGATGTTTATTTTATCTTCCACCTGGCCTGGGCTTTGCCTGTGTTTTTTTTTCCACATTTCCCCAAACATTGTGCAGTTCTAGAGGGACGGTAAATGCATATGTTGTGATACATTCGAGTTGTATTGGCTTTGGGAGAGTGGAGATGGGAGGGGCTCAGTTGGATGGACCAGCATCTTTCCCTGTCCCATTTTGTTCATACTTTACAACAGGAAATGCACAGCTCAAAATTCAGTTCCATAACTCTGCAGGTAGTGTATGTGTGCACCAGAAACTGATGGTAAACATCATCAAAGGCTGATTTAGCACACAAGCCACCATGTTGGACTTCCCATTAACACCTTAGAGTTAAACAATCCCAGTCTGTCTGATCTCTCACAGTTGAAACTCTCCAGCCCACGCAACATCCTGGTAAATTTCCTCTTCATCCTCTCCAGTGCTCTCACACCCGTCCTGTAATGTGGATTCCAGAACTGCACATGATACTCTAGCTGTGGCCTAACCAACATTTTATACAATTCCAGCATCACCTCCCTGCTCTTAAACTCTATGCTTTGACTAATAAAGGCAAGTATCCCATTTGCCTTCTTAATCACTTTACACAGCTGTCCTGATAACTTAAGGGACTGGTTTATGTGCACACCAAAGTCCCTCCAATCCTCAGTAATTTCCAAGATCCTACTGTTCATCGTCTATTGTTTGTCTCGCTTTGCCTTGTTTTGTCCTGCCCAATGTATCACCTTACATTTATCTGCCTTTAAATCCATTTGCTACTAATCAGTTGATCTCACCAACCTATTTATATCTTCCTGTATTCTAAGGTTGTCCTCCTCATTACTTATCACCCACCAATTTATGTATCATCTGCAAGCTTACTGATCAATCCTCCTACATTCAAGGCTAAATCATAAACCACATACAGCAAGGACAAGAACATCAACATTGACCACCATGGGACCCCACTGGGCACAGACATACAGTCAGAGAAGCCACCCCTCAACCATCACCTTCTGCTTCCTGCCACTCAGCCAATTGTGGATCCAATTTTCCTTGGATTCTGTGGGCTCGTACCTTTGCTATTAATTTCCCATGTGGGACTTTATCGTAAAGCTTCCTGAAGTCCAAGTAGACTACATGAAAAGCACTACTCTCATCTACACACCTCTTTGAAAAATTTAATCAAGTTGGTCAGACATGACCTCCCCTTCACAAAGTTACACTGACTGTTCTTGATTAATCCCTGCCTCCCCAAATACAGATTAATTTTATCCCTCAGAATTGCTTCCAATAGTTTGCCTACCACTGACTTTAGACTGACTGGCCGGTAGTTTCCTGGTTTAAATCCTGGCTCCTTTCTTGAATAATTGTATCACACTAGCCGTCATCCAGTCCTCCAGCACTTCTCCTGTGGCCAGAAAAGAAATGAAAACTTCTTGCAAGTGTCGCTGCAATTTCCTCCCTTGCCTCACTCAACAACCTGGGATACATTTCATCCAGCCCCGGGGATTTATTTACTTATAAGCCTGCCAGACCACTTAGATCTTCCTCTCTGTCAATGTGAATTTCTTTCATTATATTATAGAGCTTCTTCTTGATTTCCATACCTATATCATCCCTTTTACTAGAGAGTACTGATCCAAAATATTCATTTAAAACCCCACCTGTGTCCTGTAGCTTTGTGTGCTGTTGTCCTTAGTCTTTCCCTTATTATCCTTTACTTTTTAACCTTTAATGTATGTGTGAAGTAGGATTTCCCCTTATTTTATCTGCCAGTATCCTTTCACATCCCCTTTTAGCTCTCCTAATATTCTTTATCTGTTCCATATTACACTTTCTATACTTCTGCTGGCCTTCTGCTGTTTTGAGCCCTCAGTAAAAACCATTGAAAACAGATGCAGGAGTAGGCCATTCAGCCCTTCGCGTCTGCACTACCATTCAATATGATCATGGCTGATCATGCAATTTCAGTATCTCACTGCCACCACTTCAGTATCTGCTGCCTCAAAACCTTTCAAACAATGATTACACCAGTTAATGCTGGGGAAGATGAAATCCCTCTCTATCACCAACCAATTACTTTTATAACTGAAATTTGCTTCAATATCTACTCTTCTATTTCTCATGGACTGTAAAGAGACCTGTAGTATACTACAGCAATGTTATTGCTCCTTTTTGGTTTTTAAGTTCTACCCACCATTTGAGGAGCCTTCCAAGTTGTCTTCTCTCCTTACTGCTGTAATAGATTCCCTGACCAAAATTGCAACATCTCCTTCTCTTTTGTCCCTTCCCTGTCTCACCTGAAGGCCCTGTAATCTGGAGTATTGAACTGTCAAACCTGCCCCTCTCTCAACCATGTCTCAGTGACACCCAATGACATCATTACCCCCATGTTTTCATTTGTGCTCTCAACCCAACTGCCCCTTATTCATCAGACTCTGAACATTAAAATAAATACCATCCATCCTTGACAAGCTCCCTTGTGCTTAACTGGCCTATAATATCTACACCTTCCATTCATCGTCTCCTGTTGAACATTCTCTATGATCTTTCACCTTTCACAGGATTAGGGATTGATCTGGAGTCTCTACATCTGTTGAAATGAGTGCCTGCATTTCCTCAGCACTAGAGAACAGATTGCAGGTAAGAATTGTGAGATTCTATCCAGCTTTCAGATGTCATGACAGGGTTAATTAATTACATCCACTACTACTGTTGCATTGACTGAAAAAAAAATCACTAATAGACTTGGTACTGACAGCTCCTGTCAATTGTGTGATCCAGGTTTCTGACGTGGTGAGGCTCTGTCTCAGCATACACAATCTGCTTCCGTTAACTACTTAAGGGTGGACTGGGGTTCATGGTTGTACATTGGCTATATGCTGGCTATTTGGCAATTCCTCTTCCCCCGGAGAACAGTAACATAAAATAGTCTGTTGGCTCATACTGTGGCTACATTCCTTGCAAAGAGACCCGGATTTGCTTCTGGCTTAAGTGTAGATCACATTGTACATGACTCAAGCACTTTATGACATTAATCAGATCAGTGTGATTTTCTGGAATTGTTTTAATCCTATAAGGGTTGAGAGGTAGTAAGTATCCAGATTTTTATTTTATGTTCCACCTGGCTTCAGTTTTGCCTGGTCTTTTTTCCACTGTTCTCATGAAATTTTGCAGATCCAGTTAGATGATAATGGCACATATTGTGATATGTTTTGGGGTATTTTTTGGGAGTGGGAGTGGCTCAGTTGGATGGACCATCAATTTTTCCTGTCCCTTTTTATTCATACATTACAGTGGCAAACACACAGCTCAAAGTTCAGGCCATAGCTCAGCAAGTACTGGGCTCCTACATGTGCGCCAGAAGCTGATGGTACACATCATCAAAGGCTGATTTATTACAGAAGCCTTCCTGCTGCACCTCCCATTAACCCCTTCAAGTCACAGAGACTCACATCATAGAAAAGACCCTTCGGCCTTTCCTGTTCATGCTTATCAAAAACCACCACCTAACTGTCCAAGGGATAATGGGAACTGCAGATGCTGGAGAATCCCAGATAACAAGGCGTGGAGCTGGATGAATACAGCAGGCCAAGCAATATCTTAGGATCAGGAAAGCTGACGTTTCGGGCCTAAACCCTTCCCAAAAAATCAGCTTTCCTGCTCCAAAGATGCTGCTTGTTCTGCAGTGTTCATCCAGCTTAACACCTTGTTACCTAACTGTTCTAATCCCATTTTTCAGCACATGCCCCACAGCCTTTTATGCCTTGGCATTCCAAGTGCTCATCTAAATATTTCCTCAATGTTATGAGGGTTTCTGCCTCCACCATCCTTACAGGCGATGAATTCCTGATTCCCACCACTCTGGATGAACAAAGAAACAAAGAACAAGAAAACCTACAGCACAGGAACAGGCTCTTCGGCCCTCCAAGCCTGCGCCAATCAAGATCCTCTGTCTAACCTGTCATCTATTTTCTAACGGTCTGTGTCCATTTGCTCCCTGCCCATCCATGTACCTGTCCAAATATATCTTAAAAGACCCTAACGTGTCTGCGTCTACCACCTTCGCTGGCAACACGTTCAGGCACCCACCACCCTCTGTGTAAAGAACTTTCCACGTATATCTCCCTTAAACTTTCCTCCTCTCACTTTGAACTCATGACCCCTAGTAATTGAGTCCCCCACTCTGGGGGGAAAAAACTTCTTGCTGTCCACCTTGTCTATATCCCTCATGATTTTGTAGACCTCAATCAGGTCCCCCCCTCAATCTCCATCTTTCTAATGAAAATAATCCTAATCTACTCACCTCTCTTCATAGCTAGCACCCTCCATACCAGGCAACATCCTGGTGAACCTCTTCTGCACCCTCTCCAAAGCATCCATATCCTTTTGGTAATGTCGTGACCAGAACTGCACACAGCACTCCAAATATGGCTGAACCAAAGTCCTGTACAACTGCAACTTGACCGGCCAACTCTTGTACTCAATACCCCGCCCAATGAAGGACAGCATGCCATATGCCTTTTTGACCACCCTATTGACCTGCGTTGCCACCTTCCGGGAACAATGGACCTGAACACCCAGATCTCTCTGTTCATCAATTTTCCCTAGGACTTTTCCATTTACTGTATAGTTCGCCCTTGAATTTGATCTTCCAAAATGCATCACCTTGCATTTGCCCGGATTGAACTCCATCTGCCATTTATCTGCCCAACTCTCCAGTCTATCTATATTCTGCTGTAATCTCTGACAGTCCCCTTCACTATCAGCTACTCCACCAATCTTAGTGTCATCAGCAAACTAGCTGATCAGACCACCTACACCTTCCTCCAGATCATTTACATATATCACAAACAACAGTGGTCCCTGCACAGATCCCTGTGGAACACCACTGGTTACAGGTCTCCAATTTGAGAAACTCCCTTCTACTACTATCCTCTGTCTCCTGTTGCCCAGCCAGTTTTTTATCCATCTAGCTAGCACACCCTGGACCCCATGTGACTTCACTTTCTCCATCAGCCTGCCATGGGGAACCTTATCAAATGCCTTACTGAAGTCCATGTATATGACATCTACATCCTTTCCCTCATCAATCAACTTTGTCACGTCCTCAAAGAATTCTATTAAGTTGATAAGATATGACCTTCCCTGCACAAAACCATGTTGCCTATCACTGATAAGCCCATTTTGTTCCAAATGGGAATAGATCCTATCCCTCAGTATCTTCTCCAGTAGCTTCCCTACCACTGACGTCAGGCTCACCGGTCGATAATTACCTGGATTATCCTTGCTGCCCTTCTTAAACAAGGGGACAACATTAGCAAGTCTCCAGTCCTCTGGGACCTGACCCGTGTCTAAGGACGCTGCAAAGATATCTGTTAAGGCCCCGACTATTTCCTCTCTCACTTCCCTCAGAACCTGGGATGGATCCCATCCGGACCTGGGGACTTGTCCACTTTAATGTCTTTTAGGATACCTAACACATTCTCCTTCCTTATGTCAACGTGACCTAGAGTAAGGAAACATCTATCCCTAACCTCAACATCCGTCATGTCCCTCTCCTTGGTGAATACCGATGCAAAGTACTCATTAAGAATGTCATCCATTTTCTCTGAATCAGCACATAACTTTCCTTCTTTGTCCTTAAGTGGGCCAATACTTTCTCTAGTTACCCTCTTGCTCTTTAAATATGAATAAAAGGCTTTGGGATTTTCCTTAACCATGTTTGCCAGCAATATCTCATGTCCTCTCTTAGCCCTCTTAATCCCTCATTTCAGATTTGCTTTACGTTCCCGATATTCTTGCAAAGCTTCATCAGTCTTCAGTCACCTAGACCTCATGTATGCTCCCTTTTTTCTCTTGGCTAGTCTCACAATTTCACCTGTCATCCATGGTTCCCTAATCTTGCCTTTTCTATTCCTCATTTTCACAGGAACATGTCTCTCCTGCATGCTAATCAACCTCTCCTTAAAAGCTTCCCACATATCAAATATGGATTTACCTTCAAACAGTTTCTCCCAATCTACATTCCTCAGATCCTGCCGAATCTTGGTATAGTGGGCCTTCCCCCAGTTTAGTACCCTTCCTTTAGGACCACTCCTATCCTTGTCCATGAGTATTGTAAAACTTACGGAATTGTGGTCGCTATTTCCAAAGTAGTCCCCTACTGTAATATCAACCACCTGGCCGGGTTCATTCCCCAGCACCAGGTCCAGTATGGCACCTTCCCGAGTTGGACTACATACATACTGCTCTAGAAAACCCTCCTGGACACACCTTAAATTCTGCTCCATCTTGACCCCTAACACTGAGTGAATCCCAGTCAATGTTGGGAAAATTAAAATCTCCCATCACAACCACCCTGTTTCTCCTACACCTTTCCATTATCTGTTTAGATATTTGTACCTCTATCTCACGCTCGCTGTTGGGAGGCCTGTAGTACAGCCCCAGCATTGTTACTGCATCCTTCCTATTTCTGAGTTCTACCCATATTGCCTCACTGCTTGAGTCCTCCATGGGGCCCTCCTTCAGTGCAGCTGTGATATCGTCTTTGACCATTACTGCAACTCCTCCACCCCTTTTACCTCCCTCTCTATCCCGCCTGAAGCATCTATATCCTGGGACAACTAGTTGCCCTTCCCTCAACCAAGTCTCAGTAATAGCAATAACATCATACCTCCAGGTACCGATCCAAGCCCTTAGCTCATCTGCCTTATCTACTACACTTATTGCATTAAAACAAATGCACCTCAGACCACCTGTCCCTTTGTGTTCATCATCTGCTCCCCAACTGCTATTCCCTTTAGTCACACTGACTCCATTATCTAGTTCCCTACAAACTTTTGTTTCTATCTCTTTTCTGTTCCAATATTGGGTTCCCATCCCCCTGCCACATTAGTTTAAATCCTCCCCCACAGCATTAGCAAAAGCACCCCCAAGGACATTGGTTCCAGTCCGGTTCAGGTGTAGACCGTCTAATTTGTAATAGTCCCACCTTCCCCAGAACCAGTTCCAATGTCCCAAAAATCTGAACCCCTCCCTCCTACACCATCTCTCAAGCCACACATTCATCCTGGCTATTCTTTCATTTCTGCACTGACTAGCATGTGGCACTGGTAGCAATCCTGACGTTACTAC